>NC_053389.1:535493132-535785932 GCF_905171765.1 Bufo bufo
TATGCATTTTGGCCATTGACACAATTCATGGCCACGAAACAGATGATAATGACTGTAGGCAGCATGTGCATCTTTCATTGGAGAGTTTAGCCTGTAATATCTATGGACCCAATGGAGAGATCCAGTGCAACTTCGAATAGTTAGAGGTGACTTTAATGTAGTGTTGAATGTGGCTGAAGATAGGAGGGGAGAGTCTATGGGTGTACCCATATTGAGATCCAGAGATTTTGTGCTGGCACCCTTTATTCAGGACATGAATCTTGTTGACCCATGGATGCTGGCAAATCCAGTAAGGAGAGAATAACATAGAAACATAGAAACATAGAATGTG
This sequence comes from Bufo bufo, assembly GCF_905171765.1. NCBI lineage: Eukaryota > Metazoa > Chordata > Amphibia > Anura > Bufonidae > Bufo > Bufo bufo. The sequence goes on from NC_053389.1 coordinate 535,493,464, forward strand.
TCGGCAGATAAGAACCATTTGGCCCATCTAGTCTGCCCAATATACTGAATACTATGGATAGCCCCCGGCCCTATCTTATATGAAGGATGGCCTTATGCCTATCCCATGCATGCTTAAACCCCTTCACTGTATTTGCAGCTACCACTTCTGCAGGAAGGCTATTCCATGCATCCACTACTCTCTCAGTAAAGTAATACTTCCTTATATTACTTTTAAACCTTTGCCCCTCTAATTTAAAACTGTGTCCTCTTGTGGTAGTTTTTCTTCTTTTAAATATGCTCTCTTCCTTTACCGAGTTGATTCCCTTTATGTATTTAAAAGTTTCTATCATATCCCCTCTGTCTCTTCTTTCTTCCAAGCTATACATATTAAGGTCCTTTAACCTTTCCTGGTAAGTTTTATCCTGAATAGACCTTTTATTCCTCATCTCTAGAGTTGAGCGAACACCTGGATGTTCGGGTTCGAGAAGTTCGGCCGAACTTCCCGGAAATGTTCGGGTTCGGGATCCGAACTTCGCCCCGAACCCGAACCCCATTGAAGTCAATGGGGACACGAATTTTTTGGCACTAAAAAGGCTGTAAAACAGCCTAGGAAAGGGCTAGAGGGCTGAAAAAGGCAGCAAAATGTAGTTAAATCCCCTGAAAACAAATGTGGATAGGGAAATGAATTAAAATAAAAATAAAATAAATAAAAATTAACCAATATCAATTGGAGAGAGGTCCCATAGCAGAGAATCAGGCTTCATGTCATAGCAGAGAATCAGGCTTCATGTCACCCACCACTGGAACAGGCCATTGTCAGATATTTTTAGGCCCTGGCACCCAGACAGAGGAGAGAGGTCCCATAGCAGAGAATCAGGCTTCATGTCACCCACCACTGTAACAGGCCACTGTCAGATATTTAGGCCCCGGCACCCAGACAGAGGAGAGAGGTCCCATTGCAGAGAATCAGGCTTCATGTCACCCACTACTGGAACAGGCCACTGTCAGATATTTAGGCCCCGGCACCCAGACAGAGGAGAATGGACCCATTGCAGAGAATCAAGCTTCATGTCACCCACCACTGGAACAGGCCACTGTCAGATATTTAGGCCCCGACACCCAGACGGAGGAGAGGTTCATTCAACTTTGGGTTGCCCCGCAATATAATGGTAAAATAAAAGAGGATTGAATGAAGTGCCCTGGAGTACAAGAATATATTGTTAAGGGGATGTAGTTATAAATGTCTAATCTGCACAAGGGATGGATAGGTCCTGTGGGATCCATGAGTGGTTCATTTTTATGAACGTCAGCTTGTCCACACTGGCTGTGGACAGGCGGCTGCGTTTGTCTGTAATGACGCCTCCTGCCATGCTGAATACACGTTCAGACAAAACGCTGGCCGCCGGGCAGGCCAGCACCTCCAAGGCATAAAAGGCTAGCTCTGGCCACGTGGACAATTTGGAGACCCAGAAGTTGAATGGGGCCAAACCATCAGTCAGTACGTGGAGGGGTGTGCACACGTACTGTTCCACCATGTTAGTGAAATGCTGCCTCCTGCTAACACGTTCCGTATCAGGTGGTGGTGCAGTTAGCTGTGGCGTGGTGACAAAACTTCTCCACATCTCTGCCATGCTAACCCTGCCCTCAGAGGAGCTGGCCGTGACACAGCTGCGTTGGCGACCTCTTGCTCCTCCTCTGCCTTCGCCTTGGGCTTCCACTTGTTCCCCTGTGACATTTGGGAATGCTCTCAGTAGCGCGTCTACCAACGTGCGCTTGTACTCGCGCATTTTCCTATCACGCTCCAGTGCAGGAAGTAAGGTGGGCACATTGTCTTTGTACCGGGGATCCAGAAGGGTGGCAACCCAGTAGTCCGCACACGTTAAAATGTGGGCAACTCTGCTGTCGTTGCGCAGGCACTGCAGCATGTAGTCGCTCATGTGTGCCAGGCTGCCCAGAGGTAAGGACAAGCTGTCCTTTGTGGGAGGCGTATCGTCATCGTCCTGCGTTTCCCCCCAGCCACGCACCAGTGATGGGCCCGAGCTGCGTTGGGTGCCACCCTGCTGTGAACATGCTTCATCCTCATCCTCCTCCACCTCCTCCTCATCCTCGTCCTCCTCGTCATCTAGTAGTGGGCCACATTTGTACCTGGCCACTGCTGTTGCAAAAAACCTCCCTCTGAGTCACTTCGAAGAGACTGGCCTGAAAGTGCTAAAAATGACCCCTCTTCCTCCTCCTCCTCCTCCTGGGCCACCTCCTCTTCCATCATCGCCCTAAGTGTTTTCTCAAGGAGACATAGAAGTGGTATTGTAACGCTGATAACGGCGTCATCGCCACTGGCCATGTTGGTGGAGAACTCGAAACAGCGCAACAGGGCACACAGGTCTCGCATGGAGGCCCAGTCATTGGTGGTGAAGTGGTGCTGTTCCGCAGTGCGACTGACCCGTGCGTCCTGCAGCTGAAACTCCACTATGGCCTGCTGCTGCTCGCACAGTCTGTCCAGCATGTGCAAGGTGGAGTTCCACCTGATGGGCACGTCGCATATGAGGCGGTGAGCGGGAAGTCCGAAGTTACGCTGTAGCGCAGACAGGCGAGCAGCGGCAGGATGTGAACGCCGGAAGCGCGCACAGATGGACCGCACTTTATGCAGCAGCTCTGACATGTCGGGGTAGTTGTGAATGAACTTCTGCACCACCAAATTCAGCACATGCGCCAGGCAAGGGATGTGCGTCAAACCGGGTAGTCCCAGAGCTGTGACGAGATTTCGCCCATTATCGCACACCACCAGGCCGGGCTTGAGGCTCACCGGCAGCAACCACTCGTTGGTCTGTTGTTCAATACCCCGTCACAACTCCTGCGCGGTGTGGGGCCTGTCCCCCAAACATATGAGTTTCAGAATGGCCTGCTGACGTTTACCCCGGGCTGTGCTGAAGTTGGTGGTGAAGGTGTGTGGCTGACTGGATGAGCAGGTGGAAGAAGAGGAGGAAGAAGCCAAGTAGGAGGAGGAGGCTATAGGAGGCAAAGAATGTTGCCCTGCGATACTTGGCGGCGGAAGGACGTGCGCCAAAGAGCTCGCCGCCTGGGGCCCAGCCGCCACTACATTTACCCTGTGTGCAGTTAGGGAGATATAGCAACCCTGGCCATGCTTACTGGTCCACGTATCTGTGGTTAGGTGGACATTGCCACAGATGGCGTTGCGCAGTGCACACTTGATTTTATCGGATACTTGGTTGTGCAGGGAAGGCACGGCTCTCTTGGAGAAGTAGTGGCGGCTGGGAACAACATACTGTGGGACAGCAAGCGACATGAGCTGTTTGAAGCTGTCTGTGTCCACCAGCCTGAATGACAGCATTTCATAGGCCAGTAGTTTAGAAATGCTGGCATTCAGGGCCAGGAATCGAGGGTGGCTAGGTGGGAATTTACGCTTTCTCTCAAATGTTTGTGAGATGGAGAGCTGAACGCTGCCGTGTGACATGGTTGAGATGCTTGGTGACTGAGGTGGTGGTGCTGGTGGTACATCCTCTGTTTGCTGGGCGGCAGGTGCCAACGTTCCTCCAGAGGTGGAGGAAGAGGCCGAGGCAGCAGCAGAAGAGGTAGCAGGGGGAGCCTGAGTGAGTTCCTTGTTTTTAAGGTGTTTACTCCACTGCAGTTCATGCTTTGCATGCAGGTGCCTGGTCATGCAGGTTGTGCTAAGGTTCAGAACGTTAATGCCTCGCTTCAGGCTCTGATGGCACAGCGTGCAAACCACTCGGGTCTTGTCGTCAGCACATTGTTTGAAGAACTGCCACGCCAGGGAACTCCTTGAAGCTGCCTTTGGGGTGCTCAGTCCCAGATGGCGGTGGCCAGTAGCAGGCGGACTCTCTTGGTGGCGGGTGTTCTGCTTTTGCCCACTGCTCCCTCTTTTGCTACGCTGTTGGCTCGGTCTCACCACTGTCTCTTCCTCCAAACTCTGAAAGTCAGTGGCACGACCTTCATTCCATGTGGGGTCTAGGACCTCATCGTCCCCTGCATCGTCTTCCACCCAGTCTTCCTCCCTGACCTCCTGTTCAGTCTGCACACTGCAGAAAGACGCAGCAGTTGGCACCTGTGTTTCATCATCAGAGACATGCTGAGGTGGTATTCCCATGTCCTCATCATCAGGAAACATAAGTGGTTGTGCGTCAGTGCATTCTATGTCTTCCACCGCTAGGTGGATGCCCTTGGGAAACCCTGCCAGCAGAGTCTTCAAACAGCATAAGAGACTGCTGCATAAGTTGAGGCTCAGACAGTTTCCCTGATATGCATGGGGGTGATGTGACAGACTGATGGGCTTGGTTTTAAGGCGCCATCTGTGCGCTTTCTGCAGAAGACTGGGTGGGAGATAATGTGAACGTGCTGGATCCACTGTCGGCCACCCAATTGACTAATGCCTGTACCTGCTCAGGCCTTACCATCCTTAGTACGGCATTGGGCCCCACCAAATATCGCTGTAAATTCTGGCATCTACTGGCACCTGAGGTAGTTGGTACACGAGGACGTGTGGCTGTGGCAGAACGGCCACGTCCTCTCCCAGCACCAGAGGGTCCACTAACACCACCACGACCATGTCCGCGTCCCTTACTAGATGTTTTCCTCATTGTTACCGTTCACCACAATAAGAAAAACATTATTTGGCCCAATGTATTGAATTCAAATTCAGGCCTTTTTTTACAGGCACCTAACACTATCTGGCTATCTACTTAGGTACCGTATTACACTAATACAGGCACAGCAGTAAACACAGATTTAGCTGAATATAAATTGTAGGCCTAGTATTTAGGCGCTGGATGACAGGTATACGTTTACGGACAGAATTAGACTTGGAGATGCACAGTAGCGTTTGAAGTTATTGAGAATGACCCTATCCGCACCTTCAATCTAATATACCCTTTTATGGATAGATTTAAACTTAGCCTGATACAGCAGAAACCACTGATTTAGGGAATTGCTAAGTTGGGAATTGTATTTCAACCCAGAACAAAAACTGTGCTTTGGTGGACACTAAATAACTTTACCAGCCACAGCAGTAAACACAGATTTAGCTAAATATAAATTGTAGGCCTATTATTTAGGCGCTGGATGACAGGTATACATTTACGGACAGAATTAGACTTGGAGATGCACGGTAGCGTTTGAAGTTATTGAGAATGACCCTATCCGCACCTTCAATCTAATATACCCTTTTATGGATAGATTCAGGGCCGGCGCCAACAGTAAGGCGACTTAGGCAGTCGCCTAGGGCGCCATTTAGCAGGGGGCGCCCGTTGCGTTGTGGTGTAAAAAAAAAAAGTTGGTTATAAGTTCGGCCTGCCGGCGGCGCCCCTCATGCTGCGCCTCCTGAGTGGCTGAGCGCTTGCCGCTCCTCTAAAGAATCTCCGGCCGACGGCTCAGTGCTGCGCAGCCTGCCTGCGCCTGCTGTGTCTGCTCAGTGCTGTTAATGTAGCGTGGCTGAGCTCTGTTCGGTCCGCAGTACAGGAGCTTTTGTTTCCTGTACCCGGCTGGACTGACAGGAAGTGCTCACTTAGTGTGCACTTCCTTTCAGTCCGGCCGGGTACAGGAAACAAATGCTCCTGTACCGCAGAACGAACAGAGCTCGGCCACGCTACACTAGAGGTGACAGGGGGGGGGAATGGAAATGAGAGTGACAAGGGGGAAGGGGGGGAATGGAAATGAGAGTGACAAGGGGGGGAGATGGAAATGAGAGTGACAAGGGGGGGATGGAAATGAGAGTGACAAGGGGAGGGGGAATGGAAATGAGAATGACAAGGGAGGGGGAATGGAAATGAGAATGACAAGGGAGGGGGGAATGGAAATGAGAGTGTTAAGGGGGGGAATGGAAATGAGAGTGTTTAAGGGGGGGAATGGAAATGAGAGTGGCAAGGGGGGGGAATGGAAATGAGAGTGACAAGGGGGGGAGGAAATGAGAGTGACAAGGGGGGGATGAGAGTGACAAGGGGAGGGGAATGAGAGTGACAAGGGGAGGGGAATGAGAGTGACAAGGGGGGGATGGAAATGAGAGTGACAAGGGGGGAACGGAAATGAGAGTGACAAGGGGGGAACGGAAATGAGAGTGACAAGGGGGGGAACGGAAATGAGAGTGACAAGGGGGGGTGGAGGAAATTAGAGTGACAAGGGGGGTGGAGGAAATTAGAGTGACAAGGGGGGGGAAATGAGAGTGACAAGGGGGGGGAAATGAGAGTGACAAGGGGGGGAATGAGAGTGACAAGGGAGGGAGGGGGGGTAGAATGAGAGTGACAAGGGAGGGGGGGAGAGAGTGACAAGGGGGGGGGGGGAAATGAGAGTGACAAGGGAGGGAGGGGGGTAGAATGAGAGTGACAAGGGAGTCCCCAGAGCCAGACTGCAGCCAGAGACCAGATCATAGTATTGTCCTGGTGGTAAGTAGACAATGCAATATGTTTATTATGTAATTGTTTAGTTATTAATACTACATTGGAAACTAATTGACCTCACATTTAGGGTCCATTCACACATCCGTGTGTGTTTTGCGGATCCACAAAACACGGACAGCGGCAATGTGCGTTCCGCATTTTGCGGACCGCACATTGCCGACACTAAGAGAATATGCCTATTCTTGTCCACTATTGTGGACAAGAATAGGACATGTTCTATTTTTTTCAGGATCGGAATTGCGGATCCGGGGCCGCACGTCGTGCGGCCCCATAGAAATGTATGGGTCCGCAATTCCGTTCCGCAAAAAGAGACAGCTACAAGAAGCTGTATTAACCGTAAGGGAAGCAAAGCAGTTCTTTTAATTTAAAAGCTGAGAAAGGGCTGGAACATATGTGATGTCTGATAAGGGGGGGGGGGGGGGGCAATATTTATCTTGCCTAGGGCGGCAAAAATCCTTGCACCGGCCCTGGATAGATTTAAACTTGGCCTGATACAGCAGAAACCACTGATTTAGGGAATTGCTAAGTTGGGAATTGTTTTTTAACCCAGAACAAAAACTGTGCTTTGGCGGACACTAAATAACTTTACAAGCCACAGCAGTAAACACAGATTTAGCTGAATATAAATTGTAGGCCTATTATTTAGGCGTTGGATGACAGGTATACGTTTACGGATAGAATTAGACTTGGAGATGCACGGTAGCGTTTGAAGTTATTGAGAATGACGCTATCCGCACCTTCAATCTAATATACCCTTTTATGGATAGATTTAACCTCTTAAGGACATAGGGCGTACAGGTACGCCCTTGTGTCCTGGTACTTAAGGACACAGGGCGTACATGTACGGACCGCTGTATGGAAAAGGTTAACAGCTCAGGGAGCTCCCTCTCCCATCGGGAGGCTGCTGTGCCATTGCAGCCCCCCGATGGAGAGGGAGAGAGCCCCCCGACAGCCCCGTCCTTACCCTTCCCCGTCTGCGAAGTTCTGACCACTACTGAGCAGACGGGAAGGTTCCCATGGCAACAGGACGCCTTCTCAGGCATCCTGCTGTCCATGGTGCTGAACAGATCTGTGCTAAAGGCATAGATCTGTTCAGACAAAGTGTAAAATACAGTACAAAACACTATATAGTGTACTGTACTCTATTATACAGACATCAGACCCACTGAATCTTCAAGAACCAAGTGGGTCTGGGTCAAAAAAATGTCAAAAAAGTTAAGATTAAAAAAAAACACATTTATCACTGAATACAAATTAAAAAAATAAAATACACTACAAATATTAGGTATCGCCACGTCCATAGCGACCTGATCTATAAAACGGTCATGTTACTTTACCCGAACGGTGAACGCCATAAAAATAAAAAATAAAAAACTATGATGAAATTGAAATTTTGCCACCTTACTTCCCAAAAAAGGTAATAAAAGTGATCAAAAGTCGCATGTACGCCAAAATTGTAACAATCAAACCGTCATCTCATCCCGCAAAAATCATACCCTACCCAAGATAATCGCCCAAAAACTGAAAAAACTATGGCTCTTAGACTATGGAAACACTAAAACATGTTTTTTTTTTGTTTCAAAAATGAAATCATTGTGTAAAAGTTACATAAATAAATAAAAAGTATACATATTAGGTATCGCCGTGTCCGTATCGACTGGCTCTATAAAAATATCACATGACCTAACCCCTCAGGTGACCACCGTAAAAAAATAAAAACGTCACAACAAGTGTAATAGCAAGCGATCAAAAAGTCATACGCACCCCAAAATAGTGCCAATCAAACCATCATCTCATCCCGCAAAAAATGAGACCCTACCTAAGATAAGTGACCACCTGCTCTATAAAATTACCACATGATCTAACCTGTCAGATGAATGTTGTAAATAACCAAAAAAAAACGGTGCCAAAAAAGCTATTTCTTGTTGTCTTGCCTCACAAAAAGTGTAATATAGAGCAACCAAAAATCATATGTAGCCTAAACTAGTACCAACAAAACTGCCATCCTATCCCGTAGTTTCTAAAATGGGGTCACTTTTTTGGAGTTTCTTCTCTAGGGGTGCATCAGGGGGGCTTCAAATGGGACATGGTGTAAAAAAAAAACAGTCCAGCAAAATCTGCCTTCCAAAAACCGTATGGCATTCCTTTCCTTCTGCGCCCTGCCGTGTGCCCGTACAGCAGTTTACGACCACATATGGGGTGTTTCTGTAAACTACAGAATCAGGACCATAAATAATGAGTTTTGTTTGGCTGTTAACCCTTGCTTTGTAACTGGAAAAAAATATTAAAATGGAAAATCTGTCAAAAAAGTGAAATTTTTAAATTGTATCTCTATTTTCCATTAAATCTTGTTCAACACCTAAAGGGTTAACAAAGTTTGTAAAATCAGTTTTGAATACCTTGAGGGGTGTAGTTTCTTAGATGGGGTCACTTTTATGGAGTTTCTACTCTAGGGGTGCATCAGGGGGGCTTCAAATGGGACATGGTGTCAAAAAACCAGTCCAGCAATATCAGCCCTCCAAAAACCAAACGGCGCACCTTTTACTCTACGCCCCGCTGTGTAGCCGTACAGTAGTTTACGGCCACATATGGGGTGTTTCTGTAAACGCCAGAGTCAGGGCAATAAAGATCCAGTCTTGCTTGGCTGTTAACCCTTGCTTTGTTACTGGAAAAAATGGGTTAAAATGGAAAATTAAGCAAAAAAATGAAATTCTCAAATTTCATCCCCATTTGCCAATAACTCTTGTGCAACACCTAAAGGGTTAACGAAGTTTGTAAAATCAGTTTTGAATACCTTGAGGGGTGTAGTTTATAGAATGGGGTCATTTTTGGGCGGTTTCTATTATGTAAGCCTCGCAAAGTGACTTCAGACCTGTAGTGGTCCCTAAAAATTGGGTTTTTGTAAATTTCTGAAAAATTTCAAGATTTGCTTCTAAAGTCTTGTAACATCCCCAAAAAATAAAATATCATTCCCAAAATAATTCAAACATGAAGTAGACATATGGGGAATGTAAAGTCATCACAATTTTTGGGGGTATTACTATGTATTACAGAAGTAGAGAAACTGAAACTTTGAAATTTGCTAATTTTTCCAAATTTTTGGTAAATTAGGTACTTTTTTATACAAAAAAAAATATTTTTTGGACTTCATTTTACCAGTGTCATGAAGTACAATATGTGACGAAAAAACAATCTCAGAATGGCCTGGATAAGTCAAAGCGTTTTAAAGTTATCAGCACTTAAAGTGACACTGGTCAGATTTGCAAAAAATGGCCTGGTCCTTAAGGTGAAATAAGGCTATGTCCCTATGGGGTTAAACTTGGCCTGATACAGCAGAAACCACTGATTTAGGGAATTGCTAAGTTGGGAATTGTATTTCAACCCAGAAAAAAAAATATCCTTTGCCTGACAGCAGACAGTATTACAATTGGCTAGCCACAGCTGAAACACCAGATTTAGGGTACTGCTATTTTGGCAATTGTATTTCACCCCTCAATAAAATAGCAAGCACAGCCAAGCCCCTGATGTAGGATATAGCAAAAAAAAAAACACATCCATAGTTAAATGGACTTGGTGGCAGCTTGTGCTGGCGCACCACAAGAAAAACGCTCTGGGCAGCCTTAAAACAGTGAGCAATTAAATAGCAGTTGAATGATACACAACTGTACATCGATCACTTCAGTAATTGTTTGTGAAGACTAAATCACTGCCTAACCTCGCCCTAACAGCAGCAGCTGCATCCTCTCCCTACACTGATCAGAGCAGAGTGACGTGTGGCGCTACGTGACTCCAGCTTAAATAGGGGCTGGGTCACATGCTGCACTGGCCAATCACAGCCATGCCAATAGTAGGCATGGCTGTGATGGCCTCTTGGGGCAAGTAGTATGACGCTTGTTGATTGGCTGCTTTGCAGCCTTTCAAAAAGCGCCAAGAAAGCGCCGAACACCGAAACCGAACCCGGACTTTTACGAAAATCTTCGGGTTCGGGTCAGTGTCACGAACACCCCAAAATTCGGCACGAACCCAAACTATACAGTTCGGGTTCGCTCATCCCTACTCATCTCATAACTCTTGGTCTCATATTGACTATCTATTCATATCCCAGTCCCTACAGGCAAGGGTAGACCATACTGATACTTTATGTAATCACTTCTCCAAAGGCCACAACTTTTTATGGCTGCTATTTATTCCTTTTCTTTTTAGCTAAAGATGAGTTCTACTGATCTTTGCTCCAGGTATGGGGCCTATGTCACGGACAATGCAGTTCATATTGATGATTATTCATTATTCTGGGACACGGCAAAAGGGGTTCTGTGAGGTCAGGTGATATCCTATATTCATTCATAAGTTGTGCAAGACTTCAGTGAATTACTACTGTATTTATCTCTGCATATTTAAAAACAATTCAATATAGGAATACGAAGTGGGCTTTGGTACCAAGGTACCAGCCACTACCAAAGCCTACTTTGGATTGCTATTTTAAATAGTTTTTGAATACATAGATATGAAGTAGTAGTAGTAATTCACCGAAGTCTTGCGCGACTTAGGGCAAGATGAACTTTGGCTCCATGGAGCCAATACGTTTTAATGCTGTACAGAAACAGCATTAAAATCAAAGTACACTGCTCAAAAAAATAAAGGGAACACTTAAACAACACAATGTAACTCCAAGTCAATCACACTTCTGTGAAATCAAACTGTCCACTTAGGAAGCAACACTGAGTGACAATCAATTTCACATGCTGTTGTGCAAATGGGATAGACAACAGGTGGAAATTATAGGCAATTAGCAAGACACCCCCAATAAAGGAGTGGATCTGCTGGTGGTGACCACAGACCGCTTCTCAGTTCCTATGCTTCCTGGCTGATGTTTTGGTCACTTTTGAATGCTGGCGGTGCTTTCACTCTAGTGGTAGCATGAGACGGAGTCTACAACCCACACAAGTGGCTCAGGTAGTGCAGCTTATCCAGGATGGCACATCAATGCGAGCTGTGGCAAGAAGGTTTGCTGTGTCTGTCAGCGTAGTGTCCAGAGCATGGAGGCGCTACCAGGAGACAGGCCTGTACATCAGGAGACGTGGAGGAGGCCGTAGGAGGGCAACAACCCAGCAGCAGGACCGCTACCTCCGCCTTTGTGCAAGAAGGAACAGGAGGAGCAATGCCAGAGCCCTGCAAAATGACCTCCAGCAGGCCACAAATGTGCATGTGTCTGCTCAAAAGGTCAGAAACAGACTCCATGAGGGTGATATGAGGGTCTGAAGTCCACAGGTGGGGGTTGTGCTTACAGCCCAACACCGTGCAGGACATTTGGCATTTGCCAGAGAACACCAAGATTGGCAAATTCGCCACTGGCGCCCTGTGCTCTTCACAGATGAAAGCAGGTTCACACTGAGCACATGTGACAGACGTGACAGAGTCTTGAGACGCCGTGGAGAACGTTCTGCTGCCTGCAACATCCTCCAGCATGACCGGTTTGGCATTGGGTCAGTAATGGTGTGGGGTGGCATTTCTTTGGAGGGCCGCACAGCCCTCCATGTGCTCGCCAGAGGTAGCCTGACTGCCATTAGGTACCGAGATAAGATCCTCAGAACCCTTGTGAGACCATATGCTGGTGCGGTTGGCCCTGGGTTCCTCCTAATGCAAGACAATGCTAGACCTCATGTGACTGGAGTGTGTCAGCAGTTCCTGCAAGACGAAGGCATTGATGCTATGGACTGGCCCGCCCGTTCTCCAGACCTGAATCCAATTGAGCACATCTGGGACATCATGTCTCGCTCTATCCACCAACATCACGTTGCACCACAGACTGTCCAGGAGTTGGCAGATGCTTTAGTCCAGGTCTGGGAGGAGATCCCTCAGGAGACCGTCCGCCACCTCATCAGGAGCATGCACAGGCGTTGTAGGGAGGTCATACAGGCACGTGGAGGCCACACACACTACTGAGCCTCATTTTGACTTGTTTTAAGGACATTACATCAAAGTTGGATCAGCCTGTAGTGTGTTTTTCCACTTTAATTTTGAGCGTGACTCCAAATCCAGACCTCCATGGGTTGAAAAATTTGATTTCCATTTTTTTTATTTTTGTGTGATTTTGTTGTCAGCACATTCAACTATGTAAAGAACAAAGTATTTCAGAAGAATATTTAATTAACTCAGATCTAGGATGTGTTATTTTTGTGTTCCCTTTATTTTTTTGAGCAGTGTATTTGAACGAATCAACTTTAGATATATGATCCGAAGTTTGATTCGTTCAAGCCTAAATGTAATGTGTGAAATCTGCAACAAAATCTGCATGAAAGTTAGGCCTTTCAAATGTCCATGATGACAGCCAAGATAAGATAGCCAGTGGTTCATCCATAAAGGATCTGTGTTTGGTCCGTTGTCCATGGACACTGCTAGGCTGAAAATTTGTTTCCAGACAAAATTCTAGTAATGATCCATGAAAACCATGGACCAAACACAGATCCATAGACTAATGTGTGTGAGGGATCCATAATCACAGACAAAAGTAGGGCACACTTCCGTGGTGTCACTGATGTGTGAGTCTACACAATAAAGTCAATGGATACGTGTTCTGTCAGTGGAAACCATGAACAGCACATGTCTGTGATTCACTGACGTATGAAAGAGGCCTTAGGCTGAGTTCACACGAGCGTGTCCGGATAAGGTCCGGATGCGTTGCGGCAAACCCGCGCGAGTAGGTACCCAATTGCAGTCAGTTTTGACTGCAATTGCGTTCCGTTGTTCAGTTTTGATCGCGCGGGTGCAATGCGTTTTGCACGCGCGTGGTAAAAAACTGACTGTGGTACCCAGACCCGAACTTCTTCACAGAAGTTCAGGTTTGGGTTCGGTGTTGTGTAGATGTTATTATTTTCCCTTATAACATGGTTGGTTATAAGGGAAAATAATAGCATTCTTTAATACAGAATGCTTAGTAGGTGGTCAATTGAGGGTTAAAAAATAATTAACTCACCTTTAACCCTCAATTGACCACCTACTAAGCATTCTGTATTAAAGAATGCTATTATTTTCCCTTATAACCATGTTATAAGGGAAAATAATACAGTGAATAGACTTTCATCCTAGCAACCATGCGTGAAAATCGCACCGCATCCGCACTTGATTGCGGATGCTTGCGATTTTCACTCAGCCCCATTCACTTCTATGGGGCCTGCGTTGCGTGATAAACGCACAATATAGAGCATGCTGCAATTTTCACGCAACGCATAAGTGATGCGTGAAAATTACAGCTCATGTGCACAGCCCCATAGAAATGAATGGGTCCAGATTCAGTGCGGGTGCAATACGTTCACCTCCCGCATTGCACCCGCGCGGAAATCTCGCCCGTGTGAACTCAGCCTTAGGGTGCCAAATTCTGTGCGGTTGTTCTGCATGGATTTTGTGCGGAAAAGCCATAGCATAATACAGGACCAGCAAAGTAAATGAGATTAGACCAATCTCATGTACACTTAGTTTTTTTCTTTTAGGTGAGGAAATTGATCTGCTGTGAGGATTATGAATCTTGCAGCATGTCAGATGTTGTTGTATTTGTTTGTGCAGGTTTAACTCTTTTCAATAGAAGGGTGAGATCTGAGAAAAATCCTCATCAAATCCACACCACAAAAACACAATAAATAGTGTGGATTTATGTGCTGTTTTGGTGCGGATTTCATGCAGATTTTCAGCACATAAATCTGCACTGTGTGCAGGCACCCTTAGGGCTCTTGCACATGAGCGTGTGTTCCCCGTGCATATGATGCAAGAGTACTGTCTAAATGCAAACAGTTTGCGTATGTAGATCCGCAAGATTTGTTCCACCCAGCAAAATAATAGAACAGTGTGGAGGCACAGACCGAAATCCCACAAAAGCACTTCGTAGTACTTCTGTGGGCTTCCAATACGTGCCTCCGCTCCACATCGCATCCGTGTAACAGAGTGCACACGGCCAGTGCCCGTATATTGCGAACCTTCTGTTTGCGGTCCACATGCACGGGGCACACACGCTCATGTGCATGAGCCCTTACTGTGTGGATTTTAATGGCTTCCCCTACAGATTTATATCACAGCATGTGCAACCTGCCTTAGTCACCATATACCTGTAGATGTTTAACATTAACAGATACTTCTAATCCACTACATTAAACTATTTCAATAGCTGAAGAACGGAGCAGACCCCAGAAAGAGCCCTCAGAATGCTGGCACATCATAAGCAACATCTTTTATTCAGTGTGAGAAAGGCTCTTTAATGCACTGTTAGCATATACAAAAATCAAGCCTTGTGCAAAAGGCACTTGGTACGCCATTCATCTATATACAAAAAGAAGCTTATTATAAAATGTTACCATCTCAATGCAGCCTGAAGTACACTAGGTACTTTGTGTACTGATATATTTACAGTCTACGCTACAATAAACACTGTTACAGTTTATACATTACAAAAGAACAGATGATCTTGAACTCAGTGTCCTTTATTCTTTATCGGAATGAACAGCAAAACCCTGGATAACAGTAACAAGTGTATGTTGTGTAAATATAGCTTCAAACTATTATGGCTGATGGCTTCTATGTTCTGTTTCCACAGTGTGGAAATGGAAGTATACTACAAAAAAAAAAAGTTTGAGTTTAGCTCTCTACTTTTAACCGGGCCTATTTTCATTTTTGTTTTTACCTCTCCATGTTCCAATAGCCATAACTTTTTAAAATTGTCCATTCATATAGCCATATGAGGGCTTATTTTTGGCGGAATAAGTTGTATTTTTAATGGCACCTTTTAATTTATCATGTCTTGTATTAAAAAACGGGAAAAAAAATTCTTCTTGGCATTAAATTGTAAAAAATAAAACACAGTTCCAACAAGTTTTTTGGGATTTTGAAATTATGGCGTTCACTGTGTGCTAAAATGACATTACATCCTTATTCTGCAGCCAATGCAGTTAAGGTGATACCAAACATGTATTATTATTTTTGTATTACCACTTAAAAAAATAAAAACCTTAAAAAAAAAATATCTAAATTTTCTTTGCATCGCCATTTTCTGACAGCCATAACTTTTTTATATTTCAGTCCACAAAGCTTGTTTTTTGCAGGTATAACTGAAGTTTTATTGGTATCATTTTTGGGGTGCATATTACTTTTAAACACTGTTATTGACTTTTTGGGGGGGATAAGGTGACCAACAAACGGTGAATCATTTGTTTTAATTTTTTTTCTGTTAAGGTGTACATTGCACAGGAAGAATAGTTTTATATTTTAATAGCTGAGACATTTTCGCACACGACAATACCTGTCTTTTTTTAAATTGCTTATATATTTTTATATGTTAAATTATGAAAGGGGGGTGATTTAAACTTTTAACATTTTTTTTTTACTTTTGATCCCTTGTCCCATTCACCCTAACAGATCTATTAGGGTGAATGCCATTCTGACATGCTCCCTGCTGAGCTGTGCCTCGTGCACAGTTTAGGGCTCTTTCACACCTGCGTTCTTTTCTTCCGGCATAGAGTTCCGTCGTCGGGGCTCTATGCCGGAAGAATCCTGAGCAGGATTATCCCCATGCATTCTGAATGGAGTGAAATCCGTTCAGGATGCATCAGGATGTCTTCAGTTCCGGTACGGAACGTTTTTTTGGCCGGAGAAAATACCGCAGCATGCTGCGCTTTTTGCTCCGGCCAAAAATCCTGAAGACTTGCCGCAAGGCCGGATCCGGAATTAATGCCCATTGAAAGGCATTTATCCGGACTTAAGCTAAACGTCGTTTCGGCGCATTGCCGGAGCCGACATTTAGCTTTTTCTGAATGGTTACCATGGCTGCCGGGACGCTAAAGTCCTGGCAGCCATGGTAAAGTGTAGCGGGGAGCAGCATACTTACCGTCCGTGCGGCTCCCGGGGCGCTCCAGAGTGACGTCAGGGCGCCCCAAGCGCATGGATCACGTGATCGCATTGGACACGTCATCCATGCGCATGGGGCGCTCTGACGTCATTCTGGAGCACCCCGGGAGCCGCACGGACTGTAAGTATACCGCTCCCCCGCTCCCACTATGGCAACCAGGACTTTCATAGCGTCCTGGGTGCCATAGTAACACTGAAAGCATTTTGAAGACGGTTCCATCTTCAAATGCTTTCAGTACACTTGCGTTTTTTCGGATCCGGAGTGTAATTCCGGCAAGTGGAGTACACGCCGGATCCGGACAACGCAAGTGTGAAAGAGCCCTTAGCAGAAAGCTTACCATGATAAGCCTGGGAAGTTTCAACAGCGCCTATGCTGTCATGGTAACCAATTGGAGTCTGGCGATTTCACTGGAGGGCCCATATCCCTCTACCTATCCTCATGGATGTCGTGATCGCTGTTGAACATGGCATCTGAGGGTTTAAATAACAGGGTTTGGCGTGATTGCTGCAGCAGTTCGCTCCATACAAGCTGAAGGGGTTAAGTAATAATTGGGTGGTTGTCTGTTGACCATGGCACAACTTTGTATGGAAACCATATCATGAACTCAAACACATCCCAAAAAACATTTGAGAATGGCTTGCCTGATCAGACTGAATACTGTTTCTGGAACCAAATATACAATGCCCATATGTAAGCATATGGTTATAATGGCCTTTCACTTGTACGATTGTACCATCCACGCCAGTGTTGGTTGCTTGTGGGTTTGGATTTGTGTTGTTGTGTTCAATGATGGTTCATGTTGCCACTGCTCCATACATCCTGGTCTCAGTTACAGTACTTGTGGTGTGGATTTTGCTAATGTGCTTGTACTCCTCAGTTTGGTATTGCAAGGGTTAATCTTTCCTTTAGGCCTCGTTCACACTTCAGTGTTTGGTCAGTGATTTCAATCAGTGATTTGTGAGCCAAAACCAGAAGTGAAGCCTACACAGAGATAAGATATACGGGCTTATGCACACAACCATTGTTATCTGGTGCCGGTATTGTGGCCCGAAAGCAGCGGGACCACAATATATGGGCACCGGCCATTTGTGTAACACATCATTAGATTCGGAAGGTGCGGTGTGGAATGGAGGCACAGAACCCAACTGAAGCACTATGCAGTGCTTCCGTGGGTTTTCAGTCCGTGCCTCTGCACTACAAAAAAATAGAACTTGTTCTATTTTTTTTGCAGTGCGGACAGATAACAGACCTGTTCAAGTTGAAATGCAATTTGCGGTCCCCAATGCACGTTCCATTCGTGTGCATGAGCCCTAATGGATAGATCTGTTTTGTGGTTTTGACCCTCACATGGTTTTTGCTCACAAATCACTGATGGAAATCACTGACCAAACACTGAAGTGTGAACGAGGCCTTATTGTGTGTGTTTGCATCTGTTGGACTAATTGTCTCAAGTTTGTGTCTTGATCATTTTAGTTAAGTCCGCTTCTGAAATCTGACCTAGTGTCCTAGGCCATAGTTTGTTCTCTTCTAGAGTCTGTATGGAGCATTTCATCTGTTAATGCCAGTTTTTGTACGTATTCCTGTACTGCTGTAACACTTGTAACACGGACAGTGAGCCCTGAACTGGAACCCAGCCCACTTTCCCTACCTACTTGCATTTCAAGCCCTAGGCAGCAAGACTGCAACTGGTCGACAGTCCCTATGCTACTAAGATGCAGAGACACACAAACACCAAGAAACAAAAACAACACAAAGGGATGGTTGTACGAAAATGGGTCAAAACCAGGTAGACAACGTAGTACAAAAACTAGAGTCAGAGAGTAGTCAAAAGACAAGCCAGGATCAAACACCAGACAGGATGCACAGTACAAATTATGTGAGACAGAGAGTGGTCAAAAGACAAGCCGCGGTCAAAAGAACAAACAAATCCAAATTAATCCAAGAACCAGAAACCTAGCTAGTGAGCCCAAGCAAGACTGGCATCACTGGCACTGGTAAATAGCCAGGAAGTGGTTTAAATAGAGCACCGAGTCTCAGGATCAGAACCTGATGACACACGCTCCATTAGTCAGAACACTAACATACAGGAATAGAGCAGCTGAGCAATAATCCCAATACTAGTCTCCTCCAGAACATGCCCACTGTGGGGAGAAAGTGCACTGCATCCTGTTGCTAAAGATGCTGTTGCATTACTAGGGGACGTGGCTTAGCAGCGTGTCTCTCCAGGACAGGTAAGTTTGTGACAACTGTGATGTCTGAACAGTGTCCAAGTTCCTGAAGTCCATCTTGCCAAGTTACTGCTCATATATTCACTATAGGGATCATTTATGTATATTTTTAGATCAGCTTTTGGCATAAAAATTGTCGCAAGTCCCCTTTTTGACCGGCCATATGACAATATTAAGTCACATGGCTAGTATCGAAAAGTTTTTGACAATTGGGCGGGACAGGGGACTTT
This sequence comes from Bufo bufo, assembly GCF_905171765.1. Lineage (NCBI taxonomy): Eukaryota > Metazoa > Chordata > Amphibia > Anura > Bufonidae > Bufo > Bufo bufo. The sequence goes on from NC_053389.1 coordinate 535,512,217, forward strand.
CTGAAGACAGAATTCTGATGTGCAGGGATTGATAAATTCCCCACTTGGGGCCGTATGTTAATATGCACCATTTTGTAGCACAATTCTATTTGTCTGCAACTCTACACAACAGATTAACCAACAGCTGGGTGTCCTGATCACATTAGGCTAGGACTAGACAGAGGCTCGTGGTCATGCCACATTAGGTTACAATGATGCGCTACTGCATCGCAACTAGTGACAGGCAATGGGATCATCATGCAATTGCAGATTACCACAACAATGACAGTTGGCAAAATTTGAAACCTAGTGGATTTCTGCACTTGCCTTTTTTTTCCCATACTGTATGCAGTGTTTATGGCGTTTTTACACCATTTTGTTAAACAACTGCGTGAATCGTATTATTTCATAATTTTTTTTTGCTATAGAGAGTTAGGCTACTTTCACACTTGCGGCAGAGAGATCCGGCAAGCAGTTCGCCAGAACTGCCTGCCAGATCCGGCAAAACGTATGCCAACTGATGGCATTAGTAAGACTGACCAGGATCATGATCAGTCTTAAAAATGCCTGATCAGTCAAAAAAATGCATTGAAATGCCGGAACCGTCTTTCCGGTGTCATCCAGCAAAACAGATCCGGCATAAATTTTTTTCACCTTTTTTTCGGTCTGCGCATGCGCAGACTGGAAGGACGGATCCGGCATTCTGGTATTTTGAATGCCGGATTCGGCACTAATACATTCCTATGGGAAAAAATGACGGATCCGTCATTCAGGCAAGTCTTCAGTTTTTTTCCGCCGGAGATAAAACCGTAGCATGCTATGGTTTTCTCTTTTGCCTGATCAGTCAAAATGACTGAACTGAAGACATCCTGATGCATCCTGAACGGATTACTCTCCATTCAGAATGCATGGGGATATGCCTGATCAGTTCTTTTCCGGTATAGAGCCCCTGTGACGGAACTCTATGCCGGAAAAGAAAAACGCTAATGTGAAAGTACCCTAAAATGTCCAAACACCAAGATAAAATCCTCAAAGTTTCAACATGCTGTGATGCCAGCATGCCAGATACCCCCAAATCGCCAGCTAATAAACAAAAATGCTGGTAACAGAAGAATGCTTGTGTGTCATGCTTCTGCTCTGTCCACAGTTTTGTTTCCAGCACCAGTGATTGCTGAAAACAGTTGATCAGTGTGGATGCCAGGTGTTGGACCTCCACCAATCTGATATCGATAACCTACCCTGAGGGTAGGTCATCGATATCTAGAAATCGGAGAACCTCCAATCCCAGTCAGTGCATCAGATGTCAGCCGCAATATACAATAAACATCTGACACCTACTGCAGATAGTCTGAGAACTGCTTCTGAACCTGAACCATGTTCATACTGTAATAGTATGCTGTGGTGCAGGAACTACTGTACCTGCCTTTCTTGCCATACTATTACATTGCTCTGCAGGCAAGAGTTAAAGTTACATAAATGGCCACAATGTGTTTTTGTTATTAAAAAAAGTTGTGAAAAATTCATTAAAATGCTGTGCGTGGATTCAAAGGTTTGAGGTTTGCTCCTTGTTTCTCTTTTCTGTCTATGTGATTTATAACTATGTGATTTATAAGTTGTGGATTCTGGATTTCCTGTGCATCTTAAACTCCTTCCATGTGACAGTGTTAAAATCACTGGTGCTGAGTCAGTATTCCTTCACTTCAAATCAGTCTATTCCTGTGAGCAAAATCAAGAATATGACAGAAAATAAATATTTGATGCCGGAATGATAAGAAGTAACTTGTTTTACATTGTTGTTGTAAAATCTGTGGCAACTACCTGTTCAGCAGACATCCTTCTTGTCTTGCCACCAGAATGCACATTTTAGCTTGTTAGTACTTCGGGTACTTTCACACTAGCATTTTTCTTTTCCGGCACTGAGTTCCGTCCTAGGGGCTCAATACCGGAAAATAACTGATCAGTTTTATCCCCATGCATTCTGAATGGAGAGAAATCCATTCAGGATGCATCAGGATGTCTTCAGTTCAGTCACTGAATGGCGTTTTGGACGGAGGAAATACCAGTGTGGGTGCTATGCATTCACGTCATGCATTGCTCCCGCGCGGAAAACTCACTTGTGTGAAAGGGGCCTTAGTCTTAGGCCCCTGGGAACAAGGTCTTCTTTCAAGTATATTTCTAATAGCAGCCAGTCCATATGGTGTTGGATTTCTTCTTTCAATAGTTTCTCCAGACCGAAGAACAAATGGAGTAAGTCTTTAGATTCGATCCTTGGCTCTGTTGATGGGCCTTCGGATGATTGCGGTGATTCATTTTTGTTGTCTCCATCCTGTGTGTTTGTTTAGGTTGATGCTAATTTATTTATCTATGTATTCATTAATTCCATTCCTTTCCACAGCAATAGCTCAGGACACTACGATTTCATTTATTTTATGTTATATAACCATAGCCAGGGGCGTTACTAGGTTAAAACATTCAGGGCCTGGGCCCCTGATGTTTTGTCCTAGGCCCAGAATATACTGCCTGCCAGATAGATACAACTGTATTGCCATCCTCAGGATGGCAATACAATTGAATCTAATGCCCTGCAAGAGCTGAAGGACCTGTGATGACATCACTGTCCATGTGATCAGTTCTTAATGCAGTATCTGAAAAGGACCTGCAATGATGTCACCATCATGTGACTAGTGCAGGCGAGGACGGCTCAGCAGTGAAGAGAAGTCCTGGGAAGAAGCTGTGGTGAGGTCTGCTACATGAGGACAGGTAAGTGAAGGGAGAGGCAGAGGAATGCTGGGAGTTGTAGTTATTTAACTGGGACTGTATGTTAGGGCTGAAGGGAGGGAAGTTATTTACATGGGAATGCATGCTGGGGCATGGTGATGTTATTTACATGGGACTATATGTTGAAGGCAGCTGTGGGAGGGAGTGATATTATTTACATGGGACTAAATGTTGAGGGGTAATGTTATTTACATGGGACTGCATGTTGGAGGTGGCTGGGAAGGGGTTGATTTTATTTACATGGGACTATATGTTGAAGGCAGCTGTGGGAGGGAGTGATATTATTTACATGGGACTAAATGTTGAGGGGTAATGTTATTTACATGGGGTTAATTTTATTTACGTGGGACTGTATGTTGAAGGTGTCTGACGGAGTGATGTTATTTACATGGGACAGAATATTAAGGGGCTGATAGGATTGTATGTTGATGGTGGCTGGGGAGGGGGTGATGTTCTTTACATAGGACTGTATGTTGAAGGCGGCCGGGGAGGAGGAGATGGTATTTATGTGGGACTGTATATTTGAGGGGGCTGGAGAGATGGTGTGATGGTATTTATATGGGACTCTATGGCAGAGGGGAGGAAATAATGTTATTTACATGGAACTGTATGGTGGAGGGGCTTAGGAATTATAATTTCTGAGGACACTAAACTGAGGAATATAAATACTGGAGGCACTTCAGGGCGAGCATTATAACAGTAGGGGACAATATAAATACTGGGGGCACTGTAGGGGCATTATAACAGTAGGGGGCGATATAAATACTGGGGCACTTCAGGGTGTGCATTATAACAGTAGGGGGCATTATAAATACTGGGGGCACTGCGGGGCATTTTAAATCCAGGTGACATTAGGCGTTCTTATTACTTCTGGGGGCTCTATAGGGGGGACTTATAGATCCGCATTATTTCTACTAAGAGCACTATGGGGGCCTTATTTCTACTGGAGGCTCTGTAAGGGCATTATTAATACTGGAGAGCTCTTCTACTAATGGGCGCATTCTTGGGGAGCACTATCACTGTTGGGGTCACTATAGGGGGTAGTATTAATAATAAGAGTATTCTAGAAGGGAATTACTATTGGTGCGACTATGAGGAGCACTATTACTATGGGGAAGATTATCTGTATGGCACTAATTTTTCTTCAGGATAGTATTTGGGGGTACAGAAAAGTGAGATGTCTGTGTGTTACACTCAGCAGAGACGGGGTGGCTGAGAGAAGTTGTCCAGACCGAATGGAGAAGATGATGACAGAGAAGATCTACATCAGAGGAGACGTCACCTGGGAGGCACTGGATGTGAGAGGTATGTGCTGCTGTATAGCAAGTACAGTAAAATGTCTTCAGTGCTAGTGTTTGCGGGGGAAGGTGGTGGGGGCGGTTGTTCGATTTAGAGAATTGGGCCATATGCATTGGGGCTTGGGTCCCAGATCTTTTGAGACCCTAGCAACGCCCTTGACCATAGCACTATATTCTAGCCTTAATTTTCAAACAGTTTTAAGTCATCTCATTTAATCCATTTCGTTCATGTCATCCTGTCTGTTTTCAATTCTTCCACAATTATATATAAAAAATATATATAAAAAAGATGCATGAAAATATATATAATGAAAGGGGACTGGTTCATGTGATCAAATTGGAAGGTTCAGATGTAAGATTTGGTGGATATGGGGGGAAAGAGACCCCCAATTCAAGGTGAATATATGTGTGTTCAAGGTGAAACCACTGTAATATGAGGAACTGAGTTCACCTTGTCACCTTGCCTCACAAAAAGTGTAATATAGAGCAACTAAAAATCATATGTACCCTAAAATAGTACCAACAAAACTGCCAACTTATCCCGTAGTTTCCAAAATGGTGTAATTTTTTTGGAGTTTCTACTGTAAGGGGTGCATCATGGGGGTCTTCAAATGTGACTAAAATGGAAAATCTGCCAAAAAAGTGAAATTCATCTCCATTTTCCATTAATTCGTGTGGAACAGCTAAAGGATTAACAAAGTTAGTAAAATCAGTTTTGAATACCTTGAGGGGTGTAGTTTCTAAAATGGGGTCATTTTTAGGTGGTTTCTATTATGTAGGCCTCACAAAGTAACTTAATAACTGCGCTAGTCCCTAAATAAGTGGGTTTTGGAAATTTTCGGAAATATTTCAGGATTTGCTTCTAAACTTTTTCTAAGCTTTTCTAAGAATGGCCTGGATAAGTAAAAGCGTTTTAAAGTTATTACCACATAAAGTGACACATGTCGGATAAAAAAAAAAAATGGCCTGGGCAGGAAGGTGAAAACTGGCCCGGGGTAGAAACGGTAATATTGATTCTGTACAGCATGAAAATGTATTGGCACCATGGAGCCAAAGTTTGTCTCGCCCAAAGTCGCGCAAGACTTCAGTGAGTTACTACTCTATTCCTAAATGATTATTTAAAAACAATTTAAAATAGCAATCCAAAGTAGGCTTTGATATTGAGGTACCAGCCAGTATCAAAGCTCACTTTGGACTGCTATTTTAAATTGTCTTTAAACGCAGATAGGAATATCGTACTAATTCACTGAAGCCTCGTGTGACTTTGGGCAAGATGAACTTTGGCTCCACAAAGCCAATACATTTGAAGGCTACATGCACATGACCGTTGTGTGTTTTGCGGTCCGCAAATTGCGGATCCACAAAACACGAAGGTGTCCGTGTGCGTTCCGCAATTTGCGGAACGGCACGGGCAGCCATTGATATAACTGCCTATTCGTGTCCGGAAAATGGACAAGAATAGGACAGGTTATATTTTTTTTGCGGGACCAGGGAATGGCAACAGCATTAAAATCAAAGTATTTGAGAAAATCGACTTCAGATCTATGATCCGAAGGTCAGTTCACTCGAGCCAAAAAGACAGATATGAATGTACTCCGGTTTTTGGCTTCCAAAACTGCAAGCAGAAACCTGACCGTGTGGCCGTTCCCTAAGTACATTGTCATATAGTAAAATCAGAGACACACCCCGGATATTTTGCAACCAATTTATAGTTCACAAACCTTTCTGCACTATAATATAATACTATAATCTCTTAACATAGTTTCACTGCCCTAGGGAAGGACTGCTACTTTATCACTGCAATCCAGTGAACACAATAGTAATTTACTAAGTTAGTATAAAAAGAAAAGGCAAGTTTTTACACAGTTAAAGGGAATGTGTCATCAGAAAATGACTGTTAAACATTTAAAGAATTTTTGTGATGTTATTTTCAATTTTCCATGTCACTATCTATATTACAAAAATATATAAAAGGGTATATACTGTATATACACATACATATATATACACAGTATAAACATATGATATATATAGTTAGCGATGATCTGACAGTCTAATACTGTGCCGATTACCTGATGAACAAGCAAACGCTCGTTCTTCAGTTAATCAGAGCCTTTCAACGTGTTTAAAAATAATTGCTGGTGGCAGATCATGCCGTGTACAGAGGCGTGCCCCTCCCCAATACTTTCAAAAAAATCATACCCCTTCACAGTAGTATTATACCCCTTCACAGTAGTATTGCCCTCATTGTACAACCTTCAAAGTAGTTTTGTACAGATGTGTTCCCCCTAACAGTAGTTATGCCCAAATTGTGCTCCCTTGAAGTACTTATCCCTTCATTGTGCCCCCTTCACAGTAGTTATGCCCTATCTGTGCCCCTTGACAGTTGTAATGCCCTCTTTGTGCCCCTTCACAGTAATAATCACCATTGTGCCCCCTTCATAGTAATAATCCCCATTGTTCCCCCTTCATAGTAATAATCCCCATTGTGCCTCCTTCATAGTAATAATCCCCATTGTGCCTCCTTCATAGTAATAATCCCCATTGTGCCTCCTTCATAGTAATAATCCCCATTGTGCCTCCTTCACAGTAATAATGCCCCTTAATAGTAGTAATGCCCATTGTATCCCCTTCACAGTAATAATGCCCATTGTGCCTCCTTAATAGTAATAAGGCCCATTGTGCTACCTTAGAAGTAGTAATGCCCAATGTGCCCCCTTCACAGTAAAAATGTCCATTGCGCCCCCTAATAGTAGTAATGCCCTCTGTGCTAGTAATACCCATTGTGCCCCCTTCACAGTAATAATACCCTCTGTGCCCCCTTCATGGTAGTTATGCTTATTGTGCCCCTTCACAGTAATAATGCCCATTGTGCCCCCTTAATAGTAGTAATGCCCTCTGTGTCCACTCCATAGTAGAAATGCCCATTGAGCCCCCTTAATAGTAGTAATGCCATCTGTGCACTGTGCCCCCTCCATAGTAGAAATGACGATTGTGCCTCCTCCAGAGTAGAAATTCCCATTGTGCACCCTCCAGTGTAGAAATGTCCATTGTGCCCCCTCCTGAGAAGTGCCCATTGTGCCCCCTCCAGAGTAGAAATGCCCATTGTGCCCCATCTAGAGTAGAAATGCTCATTGTGCCCCCTCTGTGTTAAAAAAATATAAAAAAAACAACAAGAAAACCACAATAAACTACTCACCTTGTCCCATTCCTGAAGCTCACAGTCCTCTCCCCCCTGTAGGCACAGATCGCTCTGCAGCACTGAGTGGGAGGAGCATAGGCAGATTCCCGGCTATATGGTCCTCCCACACAGGCCGGCAGCGCGATCTGTGCCTGCAGGCTGAATGGAGAAGCAGGAAGAAGTCTTCCTGCTTCATCATTCAGTGCGCTGCCGGCATGAAGACGTGGAGGAGTGGGAACTGAGCAGTGAGTGACAGGAACCAGCTCCCGGCGCTTCAGCAATGAGCGCTTCCATCTGTATTGATGGAAGCTCTCATTGCTACTAGATTCTCTGAGAGCCAGCACCCGGGGGGCGGATCGCCCCCCCCTTAGCACGCCACTGGCAATGTAATCATTGCCCTGCTGCCAGCAAACAGTATGGAGATGAGTGATGGGCATTAACTATTGCTCATCCCCATACTGAGAAGGAGATCACTGCATGTAATAGCAGGTACGCTTCCTTCCTGATATTATTGGGAATGAATGTTTGTATAAATGCTGGTTCTCAATAATCTGCCTGTGTAAAGGTGCCACAGATCACCCAATGAACAAGTGAAACGCTCATTCATCCGGTGAAACAATCATTCAAACCTTAATTATTGTTTGTTGGCAGCAAATCATGCTGTCTAAACAGCACTCTGCTGCCCAGAAATAATGGGGGTCACTTATTAACATTGCTATGCCAGTTTTCGGCATAAAAAAAGACGCAAGACCCGTTTTAGTGGCTGTTTAAAAGCCAATGCAACAATACTTTGTTGCATGTGTATTTTTACGCCTTCCTAGCCACTCGGGAGTCCCGGCCTGGCAAATTTACTAACTTTATGCCTGAAAACAGCTGTAAAACAGAAGTGAAAACTACTTCAGTCAGGGGTTGGCTCACCTTTCACTCCAGAGGCACAGACTGCTGGAGGTTCATCCAATTCATGATGAGGCCTGTACTTTTGCTATCAAAGACCGGCTTAAAAAGGCAGTCTTTCATAAAAAAAATTTAAAAAAATAAAAACTCTGTATGAGGACTAGCGATGCAGCTCTTCACCTCCACTGAGGAATTGTAAAGTATATATCTAAATGTTGTTAACAACACCTAAGGCAAGATATCTGCCCGATAATCATGTTCAGGAGAAAAAAAATAAAAAATCTACCATCTGGAAATAAAAATGGATAGAAACTGTGGTAATTACTCTTACTGGTAATTTGATTTCCAGTATCCTCTGCAATAGCACCGTCAGTAGGTTATCATGTTACCTCAGTTGGCAGCCTGGCAAATCTGCTCCACAGAGGTCTTTGAACCCTCAGCCCAGGAAGTGGAGATAGTTCTTGCGGCGTGTGCCCTCAGGCCCGCTAGAGGAGATCATTGTTTTTCTTAGGCCTCATGCACACGACCGTAGTTCTGGTCCGCATCCGAGCTGCAGTTTTTGTGGCTCGGATGCGGACCCATTCACTTCAATTGGGCCGCAAAAGATGTGGGCAGCACTTTGTGTGCTCTCCACATCCGTTGCTCCGTTCCCTGGCCCCATAAAAAAAATATAACATGTCCTATTCTTGTCCGTTTTGCAGACAAGAATAGGCATTTCTACAATGGGCCGCCCGTTCCGTTTGTATGCACACAGTCGGCTTCCATTTTGTGCGGATCAGCGGTTTGGGGACCGCAAAAAACGGCACGGTCGTGTGCATATAGCCTTAGTAGCAGAAGGCAATGACATGTATGTGGAATTGTGGCCTTGCTGGCTGATAGTTCTTTATTTTTGCCCTGGTATTGTAAATGGAGATAGTCTGTGTGGCGAAACCAACCTCGCCACTGGGTTTTGGAGAGGACTGGCTGCTGGCCTCTTGCCCCTGGATTATGGGCCATATACTAACTTTTAAACCCCTGAACCTATTCAAGTGAATTTTGGATAGGTTTGTCCCCAAGTTATACTGTTTAAATTGATGTTAGTTATATGTATGGCCAATGTAAACTCACAAAGTTGTAACAATTTATAATAAGTGTAACTTGTCAGCTTGGGAGGAAATGCTGGGTGTGTTTCTATTGTGCCATTGTCCCATTGTGTGTTTAAATGGTGATGTCTGTTCTGTTGTCCTCACATGTGTATTGGCGATCTCCCTTTGTCCTCAGAGATAATTGGATTGCTCCTCAGGTTGTCTCCGGGACAGAGAGGAGGAGACCATGATGCATTGTGGGGATATGTTGTATCTGTCCTATGTCACAAGTCTTCATTCTGGTCCTCTGGGGGCGTGAACGATTGGTTGCTGTAGTTACATTGTATGTGTTGTAAATTACTGATTGGTTATATTTCAAACCCCTGTGGGCAGTACTATGTTTGTGGTTTATGAATAAAAGAGGCTGTACGTGAAGTACAGTCAGACCACTGCTTGACCCTCAACACGGAGCCTTGTCTCGTTATTGGGGGGATCCGCTGTATGCTTTTAGCGACTGATTGCCAGGAGTGTAAGCTGATTCCTGTTCGTCTGCTAGCAGCTATTCGTGAGGTTCCAGTTTGGAGTGCTATTTTGTATCCAGTTTGGGAGTTTGGTGTATCCTGCAGTAGCTGTGCCTGTCTCTCAGAAAGGGGCTTATCGCCTAAACGGATTTTAACCCCTTGTCTGCTGAAACGGTCCGTTACATTGGTGGCAGCAGTGGGATCGTTCCTACAGCCAGAAGGACAGCTACAGGAGACACCATTTCTTTGGATTCTACAATTTAAGGACAACGCATGTCCCAGTACAGCGTCCCTGACAGCAGCAGGATGGAACCAGCAGTGTTATACGAGGAGGAGGACCTGGATGGCCGGGATGCATTAAGGAAAGGCATCTGGTACCAGGCCCTGGATAATCTACAATACCAGCAGGGTGAGAGTCTCCCCAGTGAAGAGCAGTGGTTGCAGAAGCAAGTGGCCCTGCGGATGCCCTTCCTGGGAGAGCAGCCCCTGGAGGAATGGGTGAAGGAACTAGAGCACCGGGTATGGCAGGAGCTATGGCTGGAGGATGCCTACCAGGCGCTTTGGTGGTATATGGCACAGTATATACCCTGGACAGCCGAACATGACAAGCCAGAGGGAGAGGAGTTTTATGGTCCTGGCTTGTTATGGGAGTCCTTTGCAGAGCCTGACTTCGGGAGCCCTGTACAGTCCAGACTTCAGGACATTTTCTATGAGAGGGAGGCTAGGCATGAGTGGGATGACCCCCATGAGGTAGAGCAAGACCTGGCTCACCTAGCAACCCTGGAGTGGGAACTGGAGCAGGACTACCGAGATCTCTTCCACTCCATTGAGAAGGCTCAGCAGGACGGTAAGGTGACAGACCCAGATCCAGACCCATTCAGCTGGGTAGATATTGTAGAGTGTTACTGGGAAGGACCCCAGGTGGCCGGTAGAGATGGGACCGAGGTCTCTCCACCGGTCCTGCAGGGAATTGGGAGCCCAGTCTCCATTCCCCAGCGGCAGTGTGAAGTGCAGGGAGAGGAGAGCAGCGCCCTCCCTCCCCAGCGGCAGGCTGAGTTACAGGGGGCAGAGGTAGTTGTTCCTGCCCCCCAGCAGCAGAGTGATATGCCGGGAAGGCAGTGTGAAATGCAGGGAGAGGAGAGCAGCGTCCTCCCTCCCCAGCGGCAGGCTGAGTTACAGGGGGCAGAGGTAGTTGTTCCTGCCCCCCAGCAGCAGAGTGATATGCCGGGAAGGCAGTGTGAAATGCAGGGAGAGGAGAGCAGCGTCCTCCCTCCCCAGCGGCAGGCTGAGTTACAGGGGGCAGAGGTAGTTGTTCCTGCCCCCCAGCAGCAGAGTGATATGCCGGGAAGGCAGTGTGAAATGCAGGGAGAGGAGAGCAGCGTCCTCCCTCCCCAGCGGCAGGCTGAGTTACAGGGGGCAGAGGTAGTTGTTCCTGCCCCCCAGCAGCAGAGTGATTTTTTGGGAATTGGGAGCCCAGTCTCCATTCCCCAGCGGCAGAGTGTCCAGCAGGGAATAGAGAGCCCAGTCTCCTTTCCCCAGCAGCAGGACACTGTATTGGGAGCGGAGACGGTCGGTCGCCCTCCCCAGCGGCTGGAAGTATGTATGGGAGAGGAGCTCGTTACCCCCTCTCCCCAGCGGCAGCTTAACGCACCAGGGGGAGACAGTAAGCCCCACAACAGTGCAGATGGGACCGTGGTCTCTGCACTTACAGCACAGGGGGTAGAGACAGTCGGTCTCCCCCTCCAACAACCAGACTCTAAGCCAGGGAGCAACACAGAGACCGGGAGTACCAGCTTCCAACATAACCTTGGTGGACTCACTGGACAGAGACAGGCTACCAAATGCAACAGGTCCAGTATTGGGTTGTGGGTGGGCTGCCAGACTAACTCAGGTACCGACCGGCGTGAGGTCAGGTACCTGGTTAGTCTTCCCTGGGGGGGGGGAGATGTGTGGCGAAACCAACCTCGCCACTGGGTTTTGGAGAGGACTGGCTGCTGGCCTCTTGCCCCTGGATTATGGGCCATATACTAACTTTTAAACCCCTGAACCTATTCAAGTGAATTTTGGATAGGTTTGTCCCCAAGTTATACTGTTTAAATTGATGTTAGTTATATGTATGGCCAATGTAAACTCACAAAGTTGTAACAATTTATAATAAGTGTAACTTGTCAGCTTGGGAGGAAATGCTGGGTGTGTTTCTATTGTGCCATTGTCCCATTGTGTGTTTAAATGGTGATGTCTGTTCTGTTGTCCTCACATGTGTATTGGCGATCTCCCTTTATCCTCAGAGATAATTGGATTGCTCCTCAGGTTGTCTCCGGGGCAGAGAGGAGGAGACCATGATGCATTGTGGGGATATGTTGTATCTGTCCTATGTCACAAGTCTTCATTCTGGTCCTCTGGGGGCGTGAACGATTGGTTGCTGTAGTTACATTGTATGTGTTGTAAATTACTGATTGGTTATATTTCAAACCCCTGTGGGCAGTACTATGTTTGTGGTTTATGAATAAAAGAGGCTGTACGTGAAGTACAGTCAGACCACTGCTTGACCCTCAACACGGAGCCTTGTCTCGTTATTGGGGGGATCCGCTGTATGCTTTTAGCGACTGATTGCCAGGAGTGTAAGCTGATTCCTGTTCGTCTGCTAGCAGCTATTCGTGAGGTTCCAGTTTGGAGTGCTATTTTGTATCCAGTTCGGGAGTTTGGTGTATCCTGCAGTAGCTGTGCCTGTCTCTCAGAAAGGGGCTTATCGCCTAAACGGATTTTAACCCCTTGTCTGCTGAAATGGTCCGTTACAGTCTGACCTTCTGAAATTTTCCATCAACCTTCAATAGGCCAAGGCACATCTAAGGTATGAAACAAAACTTAGAAAACACTTAAGAAGAAAAGCAGGAGTAGGGTTCAAAATGATTCTATCATCCAGGATGGTGAGGTAAGGAGGCTTACAGGAGAAAGGCTGAAATACCCCACTCTCTATGCTGTGGAGATGGCTAAAAGCAAGGAATGGGGCCCCTTCAATTGTATGGGGGCTGTTATTCACGTGTCGCCAAAAAACGGCCAAGAGAACAAACCCCATAGAGTACAATTGTTCTTAAAACAGTCGTGTGAATATAGCCCTAGGCCGCTTTCACACAGTCAGTGTTTAAGTGTAAAAGCTCCATTGGCAATTACTGTATTGAAAAACAAAGCAATCGCTTGCAGCTTGGACAATGCAGTTTTTGTTACCACATCACAATGTTTAAATCAAGCTATATAAGCAGGTTAAAGGCTCATGCACACGAATGTATATTTTGTCCATGTCCATTTTTGTGGCCAGTAGGTAGAACAATTCACATCAATGGGGCCGTGCATTCTGTGTCCGTATGTCAGTTCTGCAAAAAATTAAAACATGTCCTATTATTGTACGCATTACTGACAAGGATAGGTTTGTTCTATTATGGGTCGGCTGTGCCGTTCCACAAAATGCGGAATGCACATGGCCGGTATCCATGTTTTGCTATCAAAAGAGCTCCGTACAGTATTAGAATGTATTGGCTCCAATGAGCAGAAGTTATTGCTAGAGAGACTTCGCATAATAACTTCATAAATTAATTTGTGCTGTAGGAAACCATTGCCCGAGCTCAGGTTCGGTTTCAAGTGATACCTTGGAACCGAACCCTAGTTCGGGAGATGTTTTTTTACAGTACATCCGAAGTTGATGGTTTAGGGTTTGTCGACCCAAGGTAAAAGAGGAGAGAATATTTAAAAGAAGAAAAACTTCTACAAGAGGACATCGTTTTAAATTAGAGGGGCAAAGGTTTAAAAGTAATATCAGGTAGTATTACTTTACTGAGAGAGTAGTGGATGCATGGAATAGCCTTCCTGCAGAAGTGGTAGCTGCAAATACAGTGGAGGAGTTTAAGCATGCATGGGATAGGCATAAGGCCATCCTTCATATAAGATAGGGCCAGGGGCTATCCATAGTATTTAGTATATTGGGCAGACTAGATGGGCCAAATGGTTCTTATCTGCCGACACATTCTATGTTTCTATGTTTCTATGCAGATCTGCAATTTGTGTCGGATCTCAATACCGGAAAAGAGAAATGCTAGTGTGAAAGTAGCCTTAAATGGGGCTGAATATGAATGAAAATGATGTCACATGGCCTAGGGCAGTGATGGTGACCCTTTTAGAGACCGAGTGCCCAAACTGCAACCCAAAACACACTTATTTATTGGAAAGTGCAAACACAGCAATTTAACTTGAATACCAATATTGTATATCTTCCATGTCATAGCCTGCCTACATTGAATGTGCTGTTCATAGTGCGCGCTGTGCTGATGAATGGCAGGAAAAGTCTAAGGCATATTGGTAGGCCATAGACTTTTTCTGGGGTGCGGGTGCCCACAGAGAGGGCTCTGAGTGCTGCCTCTGGCACACATGACATAGGTTCGCCACCACTGGCCTAGGGAAACTGTGAGCACCGGTACCTTCTTAAACAGCTGATCAACGGAGGCCCTAGGTGTCAGACCCCCATGATCAGATACTGATGACCCATCCAGAGGTCATCAGTACAAAGATCTCGGAAAACCCCTTCAGCCACACCATCTAAGTACACCAATATGCAATAAATGGAATCCAAGTAGTGGATTTGGTCAGTTTAGAGACACTTTTTGTTATCTGATAAATAAAATCTATTTTACTGCTTATTAGGAAAGTGAAATGGTAGTGCTTTTGAGTTTTTCAGCAATATGTCCATTCTACTGCTGTTTGGTTATAAATATTGCATGGTTGTATGCTCTGATCACTTTCTCACATGCTGTAGCTATACCATACCACTGTCCCAGTCAGGGGCGTAACTACCATAGCGGCAGACAAGGCGACTGCTATGGGGCCCAGGGCAAGAGGGGGCCCAGTCTTTGATGGGATTATCTCCTCTTCTACTGGAGGTGAAAACTTGGTCAGGACTCTACCCTCAAAAGAAACAACTTTTGGCAAATGAAGCAGTGGAAAAATGGCCCAAGGGTCATTGAAAAGGGTTTAAGCAGAAACCCTTCTGTCCTGTGTGGGGAGCCTGGTTTATCCTTACTATGGGGCCCTTACTTCTCTATGTACGCCACTGGTCCCAGTTCAGCACAAGCTGAAAACATAAATATGGTATTAAGTATATTTTAATAGCACGTCACTAAACAACAGGTAACAGGCCCTCTTTAACCCAACTGTCTCAGGATGTTTGTTGTGAGACACTGCTTTTCCTAAGTAAGGAAATGATTTGATCTGATAACAGGTAATGCTGAGCATTAAGAAGCATATCTGAAAATAAGCTCTTTGATGAACACTGTTTTTCTGTTCATCCGAAATCCAAGCTTTAAAGAGGATTGTTTGTGAACATTAAGTTCCCATCTATATAATAAATCAAGAGTAGGGTTACAAGTAGTGCTGTATCTTCCAGACACGCCTCTTGCAATAGAGAACATAATGCACAGTTCTGCAAATCAGGTTTCTTAATCATGCCAAGGTAATGGGTTAATCAGTGGGATGACCAAAATAACCATAAAATTAATTATCAGATCTGTGCAGCGTTCTATTCTATTACACAGGGTAGACTTTCAATGAGGCAGTCCAGTATGATACAATGCTGCTTCATTTGTCTTGAACGCTGCCTTACACTACAGGCCCCTTTACACGGGCCGATTATTGGGAAAAAGCGTTACAAGGAACACTCATTCCACAAAGTGCTCATTCATAGAAGTCAAAGCATCAATGATATGGATAAACGATGACTGTCTATTGGGGCACTAGCGACCACTCAGTCCCATACATAGGAGATGATTGCTGTATCTAAATACGGCTCTCAGCTCCTCTGACAAGTAGGCAATTATTTGAAACTGATTTTTTTGTTCTCGATAATTGCCGGCTGAGTGGGCCTATGTAAAATGGCTTTGAATTCATTCCATTGCTATGTTGAAACAATATTTTAAGGAAATGTATAATTTATAGTTTCTTCTGCCAGCTAAAACTGGATAGGAACACAGCCTTTTTTTCGAAGAAGTTTTTATTTTCTGACTGTAGATTTTTTTCTTACCATATTTCTCATCCTATAAAATGCACCTATATTTTAGAGGAACAAAAAAAAAATGTTAATCATACCTCAGCTCAGAGTGCCAATTAGACCCCCAATGTAACTCATTCCTCAGCTCAAAGCCCCAATCAGACCTCAGTGTTAATCAGACGTCAGAACAAGCCCGGCCCTGATGTTAACAATAACCCCAAATTGGACCTCAGAAAAGACCCCCAATGTTAATATGTCCCCTAATCAGACCTACATATTAATAAGTTCCCCATTCAGACCTCAGATCAGAGCCCAATGTGAATGCCCGACTCCCATGCTCAAATCAGAGGAAAAAAATAAAAGAACATACCTCTCCCACTCCAGACACTGCTACTGTTCTTGTCATCTAGCTCTCTTCTCGTTCTTCCTGACGCGCGCTGTGCTGTGACCCGATGCCGCACAGCGTGAGGTCACAAAGTGTCGACGTCCTAATGCTGTGTGCAGTCTCTACACTGTGATTGGCCGAGGAAGACCAGGAACCCGTGAGTACAGATGATGGAAGCGCTCATTAATATTCGTCCCATAAGATGTCCATCTTTTGGGGGGAAAAGTGTGTCTTATAGGGAGGAAAAATACAGTACATTTCTTGAACATGATTATGAGGACAGCCATCTTGCCTGAGCTGTTGTTAACAGCATTTAGAGTTATACTTTACAGCAGACAGCATTGCTCATAGACATAATTGTCTGGAGGGGGCTCATTGAGTTCTATGGGAGAGTTTTCCAGGCATGTTCTGTGAGTGATCAGGGTGGATCACCTATTGTGAATGGTGGATCTTTTGTTATCTATATATAGGTGATATCTGACATTGTCTGTGATGATAATGAGATTGCATCATAAATAGGCTAACAGGTTCACTTTAAATCTATGCTGCATAGAATCTCTTATATGTAAAAATGTGATGGCACACTCATCTGGTATAGAATGGAATCAAAAATAGTTATTTTAGATTATTATTATTATTTTTTTATTAATGACATAAAAACAGGAAAAATCTTGTATGCTGGTAGAAACATGCCTTGGAAGGTGTGCTGTATGGTCACTGATGGGGGATTATCCTTTCTCTAGGGGTCTCGTGGATTGGTACACTATATGTATTAATGATGGTGTGGCTTGTCTTTTATCGGGATGCGGTATTATTATCGAAAATAAATTCTAAAGTGCTTTCGTGGGATAGGTACATAAGGTGCTATGCGTAGGCTGAGTACATATAGATGTTGCGTAGGGCTGAATATACAAAGTGCTACACGCAAACTAGATATATAAATGCACTTGGTTCAGATAGGCTAAGTAAAGTGCTATGTGCAAGCTTGTAATAAAAGGTTAAGGAACAACAAGAAACCAATGTGGATAAACAGAACTGTAAAGAAAGCAATAAATGACAAAAAGAAAGCATATAAAACACTAAAACAGGAGGGTTGCACGGAAGCACTGAAAAACTATAAGGAAAAAAATAGAACATGTAAAAAACAAATAAAAGCGGCCAAACTAGAGACCGAGAGATTAATTGCCAAAGAGAGTAAAACTAACCCTAAAATGTTCTTCAATTATATAAATGTTAAAAAGTATAAAGCTGAAGGTGTTGGCCCTTTAAAGAGTAATGAGGGGGAAGTCGCAGAGAGCGACGAGGAGAAAGCAAAGCTGTTAAATATTTTTTTCTCCAATGTATTCACTGAGGAAAATAAATTGTCAGATGACATGCAGAATGCAAAAATAAATTCCTCATTAAAAGTGTCCTGTCTGACCCAGGAAGAAGTACATCAGCGGCTTAAAAAGATTAAAATAGACAAATCGCCAGGACCGGATGGCATACACCCCCGTATCCTAAAGGAATTAAGTAATGTCATAGCCAGACCCTTATTTCTGATATTTGCAGACTCTATACTGACAGGGAATGTCCCACAGGATTGGCGCGTGGCATATGTGGTGCCAATATTCAAAAAGGGGCCAAAAACAGAGCCTGGAAACTATAGGCCGGTAAGTTTAACATCTGTTGTGGGTAAACTGTTTGAAGGTTTTCTGAGAGATGCTATATTAGAGCATCTCAACGGAAATAAGCAAATAACGCCATATCAGCATGGCTTCGTGAGGGATCGGTCATGTCAAACTAATTTAATCAGTTTCTATGAGGAGGTAAGTTCTAGACTTGACAGCGGTGAATCAATGGATGTCGTATATCTGGACTTCTCCAAAGCATTTGACACTGTACCGCATAAAAGGTTAGTATATAAAATGAGAATGCTCGGACTGGGAGAAAACATCTGTATGTGGGTAAGTAACTGGCTGAGTGATAGAAAACAGAGGGTGGTTATTAACGGTGCACACTCAGATTGGGTCACTGTCACTAGCGGAGTACCTCAGGGGTCAGTATTGGGCCCTATTCTCTTCAATATATTTATTAATGATCTTGTAGAAGGCTTGCATAGTAAAGTATCAATTTTCGCAGATGACACTAAACTGTGTAAAGTAATTTACACTGATGAGGACAGTATACTACTACAGAGGGATCTGGATAGATTGGAGGCTTGGGCAGATAAGTGGCAGATGAGGTTTAACACTGATAAATGTAAGGTTATGCACATGGGAAGGAAAAATGCAAGTCACCCGTACATACTAAATGGTAAAACACTCGGTAACACTGACATGGAAAAGGATCTAGGAATTTTAATAAACAGCAAACTAAGCAGCAAAAACCAGTGTCAGGCAGCTGCTGCCAAGGCCAACAAGATAATGGGTTGCATCAAAAGGGGCATAGATTCC
This sequence comes from Bufo bufo, assembly GCF_905171765.1. Classification (NCBI taxonomy): domain Eukaryota; kingdom Metazoa; phylum Chordata; class Amphibia; order Anura; family Bufonidae; genus Bufo; species Bufo bufo. The sequence goes on from NC_053389.1 coordinate 535,530,783, forward strand.
CGTGATATGAACATAGTCCTACCACTTTACAAATCACTGGTCAGACCACACATGGAGTACTGTGTACAGTTCTGGGCTCCTGTAAACAAGGCAGACATAGCAGAGCTGGAGAGGGTTCAGAGGAGGGCAACTAAAGTAATAACTGGAATGGGGCAACTACAGTACCCTGAAAGATTATCAAAATTAGGGTTATTCACTTTAGAAAAAAGACGACTGAGGGGAGATCTAATTAATATGTATAAATATATCAGGGGTCAGTACAGAGATCTATCCCATCAGCTATTTATCCCCAGGACTGTGACTGTGACGAGGGGACATCCTCTGCGTCTGGAGGAAAGAAGGTTTGTACACAAACATAGAAGAGGATTCTTTACGGTAAGAGCAGTGAGACTATGGAACTCTCTGCCTGAGGATGTGGTGATGGTGAGTACAATAAAGGAATTCAAGAGGGGCCTGGATGTGTTTCTAGAGCGTAATAATATTACAGGCTATAGCTACTAGAGAGGGGTCGTTGATCCAGGGAGTTATTCTGATTGCATGATTGGAGTCGGGAAGGAATTTTTTATTCCCCGAAAGTGGAGAAAATTGGCTTCTACCTCACAGGATTTTTTTCCTTCGTCTGGATCAACTTGCAGGATAACAGGCCGAACTGGATGGACAAATGTCTTTTTTCGGCCTTATGTACTATGTTACTATGTTACTATGTTACTTTACTTAGCCTATCTGAACCAAGCACAGAACATACAGGGTCATACAGCGCCACATACCTCTTACATCCAGTGACTTTTCTTCTCTGATGTAGATATTCTCTTTCCTTTTCTTCTCCTGTTAGACCAGACCACCATGGTAACTTCTTTCAGCCGTGCCTCGTCTCTGCAGAGTTTACCAAACAGACATCTTACTTTCCTACTTTTCCATCATCCTCCCACCTTCCCAACACCCCATTCTGTCACCCCCAATACTGTGTCCACTGTGCTCCCCAATACTTTCCTGCAGAAACAGTCCCCCTGAAAATACTGGTACCACACAGATAGTGCGTCAGTACAAAAACACCCCTTTATATTGTGCGCTAGTAATAAAAAAAAACACCTTCCTTTCAGATCAGACCCCCATATAAAACCCTAAATGAGATCCCCCAATTTCAGACCAAATCCTCTTTAGACCTCTATGTCAGACCCTATATAAGACCCCAGTTTTAAACTACAGATCAGACCCCCATTAGACCTCCATGTAAGACCCCGACCCAATTTCAGACCTCAGATAAGACCTCCATTAGACCTCCAGACCCACATATCAGACCTCCAGACCCCCATTAGACCTCCAGACTCCCACTAGACCTCCAGACCCACATTAGACCCCATTATATCTCTAGAACCCCCAGTCAGACCTCCAGACCCCATTAGACCTCTATACCCCCCAGTCAGACCTCCAGACCCCCATTAGACCTCCAGACTCCCATATCTGACTATCAGACCTCCAGACCCCCAGTCAGACCCCATTATACCTCCAGAACCCCCAGTCAGACCTCCAGACCCCCAATCAGACCCTCATTAGACCTCTAGACCCCTCAGTCAGACCACCAGACCCCCAAACAGAGCCCAATTAGACCTCTAGACCCCCCAGTCAGACCTCCAGACCCCCTGTCACGGCGGACGTGCACAGTTAAACAGATAGCACACCAACCAGGCTCTGGACGAGAGACAGGGGAAGGGTCACCTCCTAATTTATCCCTGACCTCTTTCCCTGCAATGCTCAGCCCACAGACAAACCTTGATGGTAGATTTGCTGTGTCCAGCAGCCTATACTAACAGAACCCTGAACTCCCTGAGATGGTGAAGTGGGGAGAAAGGAGCAGCCTGCTCGCACAGAACCTGGATGGGTAAGATGACATAGACAACCAAACAAGAAAAGACACTTATCTGCTGAGAGCAGGAACAAACAGCCAACCTTCCTTCCAAACTTCCCAGACAATAATGAACAGTATAATCCGCTCCGGGCGCTGGGCAGAGGAGCTATTTAAACTAATGACTCCACCCAGTGCACCTGATGAGGGGCGGATCCAGCACGACTCCAAAACAAACACTAAACTCGTGCTGCAATCCTGGCCGACCTCCGCACATCGTCAGAGTGGGGCATGACACCCCCATTAGACCTCCAGACCCCCCAATCAGACCTCCATTAGACCTTTAGACCCCCCAGTCAGACCTCCAGACCCCCAATCAGACCCCCATTGGACCTCCAGACCCCCAAACAGACCCCATTAGACCTTTAGACCCCCCAGTCAGACCTCCAGACCCCCATTGGACCTCCACATCTGACTTCATTAGACCCCCAGATCCCCCAGTCAGACCTACAGACCCTCAATCAGACCCCCATTAGACCTCCAGACCCCCAATCAGACCTCCAGACCCCTATATCTGACCACCATTATACCTCCAGACCCCCCAGTCAGACCTTCAGAACCCCAATCAGACCCCCATTAGACCTCTATACCTCCAAGTCAGATCTCCAGACCCCAAATCAAACCCCCATTAGACCCCCCCAGTCAGACCACCATTAGACCTCTGAACCCCCCAGTCACACCTCCAGACCCCCATTAGACCTTCAAACCCCCAGACCCCAATTACACCTCCAGACCCCCCAGTCAGACCTCCAGACCCCCATTACACCACTCCAGACCCCCAGTCAGACCTCCTGACCCCCATAGACCACTCCAAACCCCCCATTTAGACCTATATATCAGACCTCAGATCAGACTGTAAAATAATAAAGTAACTTACCTCTTCTGCCGCCACTCTCCCTGTCCTGGCTGTCTTCCCTTCTTAGGGCCCGCGCTGCAGTCACCTGACCTCCTGCAGCATCAGGTCAGAGTGCGCTCTGTACGTCCTGACGCTGCAGGCAGCCAGGACACAGCAGCGCGGGCCCTGAGAAGAGCGAGCAGGAGGAGGGGGTAAGTACTGTACAGCGCTTACAGCGCTTCTCTCCCCCTCCTCCTGCAGACTATTGAGCGCTTCCATTATGGAAGCACTCACTAGTATTCCCTTTATAAGATGCACTGCATCTTATAAAGTGAAAAGCAATGAGCGCTTCCATCTGTATTGATGGAAGAGCCTATTGCTTCTGTTCTGGCACCCCCTTGAGAGCAGTCACTCTGAAAGTCACTGTTAAAGGGGCTGTCACTGTGAAAGTCACTGTTAAAGGAGCGGTAACTGTGAATGTCACTGTTAAAGGGGCGGGCACTGTGAAGGTCATTGTTAAAGGGGCAGGCACTGTGGAGGTCAATGTTAAAGGGGCGGGCACTGTGGAGGTCATTGTTAAAGAGGCGGGTACTGTAGAGGTCACTGTTATGGGGGAAACTGTCGATATCTTTTTACGACACACCGAAACATTAAATGAAATAGATGAAATATACCTTCTGCTAGTTAATATATAAATGTGAGGCTCATCCTGAAGGAATAAATGTTTCTACTGTAAGGCTACTTTCATACTCGCGTTTTGGGCAGATCCGTCATGGATCTGCAAAAATGGATCCGTTACAATAATACAACCACATGCATCCGTCATGAACGGATCCGGTTGTATTATCGTTAACATAGCCAAGACGGATCCGTCACGAACTCCATTAAAAGTCAATGGGAGACGGATTCATTTTCTATTGTGCCAGATTGTGTCAGAGAAAACTGATCCGTCCCCAAGCAGCGTTTTGGTGTCCACCTCCACAGCGGAATGGAGACTGAACGGAGGCACACTGATGTATTCTGAGCGGATCCTTTTCCCTTCAGAATGCATTAGCGCAAAACTGATCCGTTTTGGACCGCTCGTGAGCCCTGAACAGGTCTCACAAACAAAAAAGCCAAAACGCCAGTGTGAAAGTAGCCTAAGGCTGGTTTCACACGGGCGTTGCGGGAAAATGTGCAGGTGCGTTGCGGGAACACCCGCGATTTTTCCGCACGAGTGCAAAACATTGTAATGCGTTTTGCACGCGCGTGAGAAAAATCGTGCATGTTTGGTACCCAAACCCGAACTTCTGTGGATCGGTGTTCTGTAGATTGTATTATTTTCCCTTATAACATGGTTATAAGGGAAAATAATAGCATTCTGAATACAGAATGCTATTATTTTCCCTTATAACCATGTTATAAGGGGAAATAATAATGATCGGGTCTCCATCCCGATCGTCTCCTAGCAACCGTGCGTGAAAATCGCACTGCATGCGCACTTGCTTGCGATTTTCACGCAACCCCATTCACTTCTATGGGGCCTGCGTATATAGAGCATGCTGCGATTTTCATGCAACGCATAAGTGATGCGTGAAAATCACCGCTCATCTGAACAGCCCCATAGAAATGAATGGGTTGGTATTCAGTGCGGGTGCAATGCGTTCACCTCACGCATCGCATCCGCGCGGAATACTCGCCCGTGTGAAAGGGGCCTAACTCTGCACATTATAACACCTGAAAGGCCATTATACACATCAGATTACTACTATGCAAATGCATCTGCTCAAATGATCCTTCTTGAGTGTAGTTGGTATATTACAATAAGCGCATTCACTTGCACTTAGATTTTAAAAGGAAGGAAGTTTCAGCATGCCTGACATTCAGGATAGAAGCTGTCTGTATAGCAGAAATTACTGGATGCTTATCTAACACAAGTATATTACAAAAAAGCTGTGTCATTGCATAATAAGATCACAATGTTTCGCTGAGCCTAAGATTTGTAGAGGTCTTTACAGCATGCTTACCATCAGGATCAGCACATTCAAGTAAACAAAATGCAATTAGCTTTCATGAAGGCTCTGTTCACATCTGCATTGTAGCTTCCACTTATAACAGACGTCACAATGCTCTGCTGAATCTGTTGCACAACAGGTACAGTACCACCAGCGCCTGTCGGACCCTAATGAATTATAAGAGTCAGTTGGTTTTGAGAAGTAAATTGCAGATAGTATACCAGGAAAAGTACCAGTTGCTTTACAAGCTGTAAAAAAGTGCTGTATTTAGTATGTGAAATACAGTACAGTATATTACAAAACACAGAATAACATAAAAATTACATGTACTCAAAGAACTGCATAGAAAACATTTTGGTTGGGATAGTGGCTGACTACCATGTGGCTGTACAACCACAGCAGCACATACTAATTAGAACCACGCTGTTTATCCGGTCTTCAATGGCTGTGCAGTAACAATGAAGACCGAATAAACAATGCAGTTCTAACAAGATAATATGATCCAGCTGTGCCTGGTACAGTACTAGCACGTGATACTCAGCTGCATGCTAACCGCAGTATTGCAGCTCTGTGTGGCCATACCGTTAGCAATTGCTGACTTATTAAACCAATTCCGAACACCTATAACTTGCTGATGGAGAAATGAGAGCTGTTAATACTGCCAGTAACTTGCCTAAAATTACACACTGGACATATACAACTACCGAGATTTACATTAGAGTTGCACATATTTTTATTTCATGACAACTAATTATATGAACTCCAAATAAATATTCATATTCCCATGCCATGATTGAGCAGGCAGGCCCACTATCTGGGCAGTACAGACGGAAAATTTATATAAACAGAAAAATCACCAGTGTACCAATAAAAAAAGTTTTGTTATGGTAAAAAAATATATATATATATATATTTGGTATTACAGAATCCATAATGACTTTTACCATTAAATTAAGACCTCATGCACACCAACGTTTTTTGCGTTCCGTATACGGGCCGTATTTTGATTCCGTATACGGAACCATTTATTTCAATGGGTCCACAAAAGATGCAGACAGCACTCTGTGTGTTGTCCGCATCCGTTTCTCCGTTCTTGGACCCTGCAAAAATTATGAGGCATGTCCTATTATTGTCTGTTTTGCGGACAAGAATAGGCATTTCTATAAAGGGCCTCCTGTTCCGTTCTGCAAATTGCGGAAGGCACACGGGCAGCATCCGTTTTTTGCGGATCCGCAATTTGCAGACCGCAAAACAAGGCACGGTCGTGTGCATGAGCCCTAAGGCTGCTGAGTCCAAACCAGGAGTTTAATGGAAAGACTTGCACCTGTCTGCTGCTGAGTTGACCCTCTAAAACATTAGGGGCGAGGGCCTGCTGCTGATCTGACTATCTAAAACATTAGGGGTGAGGGTCTGCTGGTGACCCTCTAAAGCATTAGGGGTGAGGGTCTGCTGCTGAGCTGACCATCTAAAAAATTAGGGGTGAGGGTCTGCTGCTGAGCTGACCATCTAAAACATTAGGGGTGAGGGTCTGCTGCTGAGCTGACTATCTAAAACATTAGGGGTGAGGGTCTGCTGCTGAGCAGACCCTCTAATACATTACGAGCGAGGGCAGCCTAATAAGCATGTTGATTTTATGGAGGAGGAGGACAAGAAAAGGAAGATTGTCACCAGCGGCGAAAATATTACACTGAATGTCACAGATATTTAGGAAGTGCAAACATTATACAGGAGATGTAGCAAAGGTAATGTTGCGGTCACCAGTGGCGAAAAAATTACACTGAATGTCGCAGATATTTCGGATGCGCAAACGTTATACAGGAGATGTAGCAAAGGTAATGTCGCTGTCGTACTTCCCCACACGTTTATTGGCTGCGTAGCTTCTCGCCCAACACTAGTAAAAGGCCAAACTGATGCAAATTGAGCATAACACCTCTTTCACACGGTCAGTATTTGGTCAGTAGTTTGTATCAGTATTTGATCAGAATTTGTAATCCAAAAGCAGGAGTGGGTTTAACACACAAATGAAATGCAAATATTTCCATTGCATTTTATCTCTGTTTTGGACCCACTCCTGTTTTTGGCTTACAAATACTGACCGCCTGAAAGAGGCTTTATGGATGCTCAAAATACAGGAGTCTTTTTTTTTGTTTGTTTTCTGTTCTGACAGATCAGAAGAATGGAAAAATAAACAGTGATGTGAACACAGCCTTACTGTCACTGCTGCTGCCACCCTCCCCACTCTGTCAAGGGGCCACTACTTGAATCTTGAGGAACTGCACAGTTAAGTCCATGGCGATAATTTAGACCTGACGCTAACATTGACATGTAATACTGACACACCGTAAATCTACAGCTAACAGAAGAGATTAAAAAGAATGTGTTTGCAGTGCCACAACATGCATTAAGAAAACATTTTTTTCTCCACTACTTTATTGGCATTACCTTCATTTCTTTATTTTGTTCCACTAAGGAGCCATTTGGACACAGCTCCTGCAGTGGCCCGCACAAGTTTTATGCTTTACTGAAGGGTGCTATATGCTTTTCTTTTTGTTTTACAGAACGGATTAGCTATGAATCTTAGTGCACTGCACAGAGATGTAGATGGTGATAAATTACACCTGCCTGTAATACTGACGGCACAGTACCTGCAGAACGGATTAACTATGAATGTGGGTGCACTAGAACATAATGTACATGGCGATACACTCTCCCTGCCAAGCCTTCACACTGAGATTGAGCCACCAAAAGGGATGAATATGATTAGGTAGAGTGGCCTGGGAATACCTGATTTATCGCGATTCATGACAAATTAATTCACAGCTAATTGAATTTCTTGTCAAATCGGCTGAATTGAATTTCTCAAAACTTCGCTCATCTCTAGAAATAAGGTGTAATGTACTGTAGTTTAAACATTGCTATTGTAGTTGTTGTCACTATAGTATGTTAATGTCCTCCAGAGTCTTGTTTTCAATCACTACGTGAGTCATCATGCATAGTAATTATGAAATGACTCTTCAGAATTTACTTTTCATTATTTTGTGGGAGTGGCATGTTATTATGTTATGTTATTGTTACTGATGCTCGGATCTCACGTATTCATGCAATTTTAGGTGTTTTACATATTGAGGCATGTGTGGACTTGGGTTCCAGTTTCATACACCCACCCTGTATTAATCATGTATGTTCCACTTTAACTAGCCAAATAAATTGTCTGTCTCTATATATAGTTTCTGTGCCTTACACAGAAACTAGGAGTTAGGCGAACAACTCCCTTTGTTTAAGGTAGTTTTAAAGTCATTCATTACAAGCCAAAGCTTGCATCCTCGTCCTCCTGCCAAAGTAGTCTGTGGGAACTTAAGCAATTACTAGTAGTAGTAATGTGTAATTTCCCTCTTTATTTCTACATAGAGCTAAAATACAGTTTTATGGTCTAATGTTGTTTGACACCAACAGACTTGGACGTAGATGTCCCAGATATATCAAAATTGGTGTAAAGGAAAATTGGCTTATTTGCCCATAGGACCCAATCATATTCCACCTTTCATTATTCCGGACTCCTTTGGAAAATGAAAGGTGGAGTCTGATTGGTTGCTATGGGCAAATAAGCCAGATTTCCTTTACACCAGTTTTGATAAATCAGGGCGTAATTAGTATCTAGTAGAAATGACTAAATTCATTTATTGTTAGCATAAAAAAAATATCTACCCATATAAGAAATACATAAAGTCTAGGTATTGGCTCGTGACTGATTATATCAAAACTATTGATTGCTAAATGTATGCTATTAAGGTGAAATAATCTTAAAAGAGGACCTGTCACATGATTTGACTTTTCAAAATCAGTACCTGGCACTGTAGCCAATGTTTACTAGATACGATAGGGCAATTTTTTTCCGATCCGCTGCCCCATTTTGTCGCTATGCGTGGCGTTCTGTTTAGCACTCTGTATGATAATCAATATCATTGGTACAGGGAGGAGGAGACACCAGCGTTTCTTAGGGGGGCGTCTCCTTCTCAATGTCTATGGTGCGCTCTAATCACAGATGACCGCGTCATAGCCAGCCAGGAGGGGAGCTGTTTTTTCTAAATGGCTGGGACACAGTGCACTGTGGTTAGAGCGCGCTATTGCCAGGTTGAAAGAAAACGCCCACTGAGAAATACTGGCATCTCCTCCTCTCTGTACCGATGTTATTGATTAGCATATGGGGCACCAAACAGAACGTCGGGCACAGCGGTGAAACGGAGCAGCGGCTACAGTGCCAGGTACTGATTTGGAAAAGTCAAATCACTTGAACGGTCCTCTTTAATCCCTTAATGACCCAGACAGGTTTTTTTTTCCCCCTCCTCCCCTTCTAAGAGGCGTAACATTCACATAGTCACATAGTTTTTTATGTTTTACTACTCTAAAAAAAAAGTTAAAACTTTCGAAAATGAAAATCTTCTGTCCATAGCCATATTCTGACTTGTAGCTTTTATTGGCACCATTTTAGTACATATGGTACGTGATATTGATCACTTTTTATTTAATATTTTTCCATTAGGACATTCACCATGCAGGAAAAATATTATAGTTAATAAGTTCAGACATTTTAGGACATGACGATAACAATTATGTTCATTTTGTTACTTATTTTTGTATGTGAAATTGGGAAACAGGGTAATTTAAAAGTTTGTTGGCTTTTTTTAAAAAAATCTTTTTTTTTAACTATCATTTTTAGTCCCCTTAGAGAACTTGAATACACATTCTTCTCACAGCTTGAACCATAGATTGAAATTGAATACTATTGCAGTCTAAGGTATTTTTACAGTATACATGTTAGGCCAAGCCTCGGGCATGGTTTTTCAGGCAGCTTACTATGGCAGGCCTTAGGAGCCTTCATAGCAACCAATTAGAGCCCTGCAATTTTGCTACAGGGGTTCAGATCAGAGGGCAGAGTGAGCACCCTCTCTGTGTTTAACAGCTTAGATGCCACAGTCATTATTGACCGCGGAATCTAGGGGTTAAATGACAGGAGTCGGAGTATCTCCAATCCCAGTCAAGTACATTATATAGCCAGCACCTGCCATGTATGGAGTGGGAACACCTCATGAGCCCACTGTATGCATAGGTTAAGGTGTTAAAAACTGACAATGTGCCTTCAGAAAAAATGTATATCAAAGTTTACATGTCCAATGCACTAGGCTCACATATTGGGTACTGATAAGGTTTATTTATAGTGGCAGGAATAATTAAAGAGGACCTGTCACCACAAAACGCAATGCAATCTGCAGGCAGCAAGTTATATAGAATTAAAAGCTGGGCAGATTCATACATAGTTTTCTGGAAGAAGATTCAGAAAAATCTGTAAATTATACACTTAAGTGCTCGCTCACACGAACGTTTTTTGCTTTCCGTATACGGGCAGTTTTTTGCGTTCCGTATACGATCCGTATATGGAACCATTCATTTCAATGGGTCCGCAAAAAAACGGAATGCATTCCGTTTCCGTATTTCCTTTTTTCCATTCTGCAACATTTTGAGTCAGGTCCTATTATAGTCACGTTCAGTGGCTCCATTCAAGTCAATGGGTCTGTATAAAAAACGGAATGCATATGGAACACATGTCCGTATGTCATCCGTTTTTTGCGGATCCATGCTGTAGAAATACTATGCCCAGCCCATTTTGCACATGTGTTTGCAATGATTACAAAGTTCCTGTTTTTGCGGAAAAACAGAACGGAAACGGAACGAAAACACAACGGATCCAAAAAACGGAACAACGCAAAACTATACGGTCGTGTGAACAAGCCCTAAAGGGGTTGTCCCATCTCACACATTGGTGGCATATTTCTAGAATGGGTTAAAAATGCACTTGGGTCCCTTGAGTTGTGTGTTAACTACCATATATTTACTTCAGCAAATGGCATTTATAGTGTAGAGAAAATTAATACAAGGCACTTACTAATGTATTGTGATTGTCTTTATTGCCTCCTTTGCTGTCTCGATTCATTTTTCCACTCCATTATACACTGCTAGTGCCCAGGGGTTATGGCAACCATGCCTATTCACACTCGGACATTAGAAAGGCCAGCACTTTTACCTTTAGTATGCCACTGCTGCTGGATTGTGGGGTGGTCATAACCCCTGGAAATGAACAGTGTATAAGGAGAATGAAAAATGAATCAAGCCAGCAAAGAGGCAACATGGACAATCACAATACATTAGTAAGCGCCTTGTATTAACTTTGTCTACGTGATAAATGCCATGTGAAGTGAGACAACTGTAGCTCGCCAGCTAAGACCTGTCCTAGGTTGCTTGTATAGCTTATATGTGTATAAAGCCAGACCTGCTAATAACCTAAATACAGTTTCTATGTTTATGTGTTAAAGACAAAAGCAGAGTTATTTACTGTGACATCATGTTTTGGATGTCATATAACTTTTATATTTTGTGTTCACAGAAGCAGAAAAGATAATACACCTTTAAGATTAATTTATAGTGTAAGGTAAGCTCAGTGACACAGCAGAAACAACAGAAAGCATAGTGTTAATCTGTTGTTGCTGGGCAGAAGTCTAGACCAATCACAGCCAGCCTCACACACAGTCTGTCTGGGAATTCCCCTAGCTGGAGCTGCTAGAATCATTGTTCACCAGAGACAGGAGCTGAAGAGACATTCACTTCACTGAGAGCTGAGATTTATGGAAGCAGTGAGGCCTAAATAGGTATTTAAAACAGTTATATAATGTTCCTGTTGTTAGTATTGTGATTGGAACTGTACATTGAACCAGTTATATGTGTGTTTACTTACAGTTCCAACAATTTCAAAGTACAAATACAAATTGCAAGCTACAGTTGCAAACTGTGAACTACTACAAATACCATACAAACATATTGCAATCCAAATTGCATACAACCATACCAATCATACTCTACTAATCTGCAAATAGTTACTGCTAACTGCATATCGCCATTTTTTTTATATCTTTTCAACACGTATTTTGTAGATGGACTATCTGCTGCGGAGGCGGCAGTGTTATATATGAAGAAAAGTTTAAGTTAATAAAGAAGGTATTTGAAGCATTTGGTGTGCTCTTTAAACCTACTGTTTCCATAGAACGGCGCTAGAGGAATTACAGAGTATAAGACAGTCTGGTTAGACTAGGTCAGAGATATCAAAATTCTTCTAATGCCACAGCGCAAAAGGCACTTCATAGTGCTGCGCCTGCTACAACAACCCCTTTAAATGGGGTTTTCTGACATTTTAGAGCTGATGACCTATCCTCTGGATAGGTCATCAGTATATAAGCGGTGGGGGTCCGACACATGGAACCACCACCGATCAGCTATTTAAGAAAGCAGCAGTGCTTGCCCTGCAGTAGCGACAAAGCTTTCTTGCAGCTTTGCCTAGGCTGAGTGATGACACGTTCATTGATCATGAGTAGGGTTGAGCGAACCCGAACTGTAAAGTTCGGGTTCGTACCGAACTTTAGGATTTTTGGAATCCCGGACCCGAACCCGAACATTTCAGTAAAAGTTTGGGTTCGGCGAGTTAATGGCGCTTTTTGAAAGGCTGCAGAGCAGCCAATCAACAAGCGTTTAACTCATGTGCCCTTAGAAGCCATCACAGCCATGCCTACTAATGGCATAGCTGTGATTGGCCAGTGCATAATGTGACCCAGCCTCTATATAAGCTGGAGTCACGTAGCGCTGCACATCACTCTGCTCCGATTAGTGTAGGGATAGGATGCTGCTGCTATGAGGGAGAGAATAGGACAGAATCTTTAATCAGAAGTGCTTGTTAACTCGGCAATCTACCTAGATTTTGATTTGTGGGTGAAGTGCACAATCTTTTTACCCTGCCCTGAGCCCAGTGACCCATAAAAATAACTTTTATCCGTCTGTTAGTTAGGTGGGCGGTGGCGGCCATTTTATGCAAGTTCTGTGCACCAGCACAGCATATGTGCATTTGTGACAGTCAAATAGAAGCTTGAAATACTGCAATTATATTCTGGGTTTAAAAAAAATTACCCATTTTTGGCAAGACCCTACATCTGTGGCCTTTGCAGCATTTGTCTGTGTGCAATTTAAGCTTGAAATACGGCAATAATTTTCAGGGTTTTAAAAAACACCCATTTTTGGCAATGCCCTCCATCTGGGGCCCATGCCGTATTAGTCAGTGTGCAATTTAAGCTAGAAATACAACAATAATTTTCTGGGTTTAAAAAAAAACTGATTTTGGGCAAAATACTCAATTTTACAGCCCTTGCTGCATCTGTCAGTGTGAAATTCAAGAATTATTAAAGAATTATTAGGAACACCATACTAATACGGTGTTGGACCCCCTTTTGCCTTCAGAACTGCCTTAATTCTACGTGGCATTGATTCAACAAGGTGCTGATAGCATGCTTTAGAAATGTTGGCCCATATTGATAGGATAGCATCTTGCAATTGATGGAGATTTGAGGGATGCACATCCAGGGCACGAAGCTCCCGTTCCACCACATCCCAAAGATGCTCTATTGGGTTGAGATCTGGTGACTGTGGGGCCCATTTTAGTACAGTGAACTCATTGTCATGTTCAAGAAACTAATTTGAAATGATTCGAGCTTTGTGACATGGTGCATTATCCTGCTGGAAGTAGCCATCAGAGGATGGATACATGTTCTCATTCTGTTTACGCCATATTCGGACTCTACTATTTGAATGTCTCAACAGAAATCGAGACTCATCAGACCAGGCAACATATTTCCAGTGTTCAACAGTCCAATTTTGGTGAGCTCGTGCAAATTGTAGCATCTTTTTCCTATTTGTAGTGGAGATGAGTGGTACCCGGTGGGGTCTTCTGCTGTTGTAGCCCATCCGCCTCAAGGTTGTGCGCGTTGTGGCTTCACAAATGCTTTGCTGCATACCTCGGTTGTAACGAGTGGTTATTTCAGTCAACGCAGTGCTCCAGACTAAAAAAAATACCTTGTAGCCATTGGCTCCTGAACTGAAAAATTTAGGAGCCAAATTAAATTTTTAGTCGCCAAATCGAAACCGAATAAAAAAATTTGGTATCGTGACAACGCTACGCCGATCAGATCGGCGTAGGGTTGTTTCGATACCAAAATTTTGATTTGCTTTCGTCACCATAAAAAAGTATTGCGATAATCAATACCGTGCAAAAAAAGAAAAAAGGCAGACCCCATAGAAGTTAATGGGGCTGCGTGAAAATCGCAAGCATCCGCAAGCAAGTGTGGATGCGGTGCAATTTTCACGCACGGTTGCTAAGATGAAAGTCTATTCACTGTGTTATTTTCCCTTATAACATGGTTATAAGGAAAAATAATAGCATTCTTTAATACAGAATGCTTAGTAGAAGGTCAATATAATAAACATTATATACACCCCAGTATAACAAACATTGGTGGCGCAGTGCGCCCCCCCAACACCCCAGTATAATAAACATTGGTGGCGCAGTGCGCCCCCCTCAGTATAATAAACATTGGTAGAGCAGTGCGCCCCCCCAGTATAACATTGGTAGCGCAGTGCGCCCCCCCAGTATAATAAACAGTGGTTGCGCAGTGCGCCCCCCTCAGTATAATAAACATTGAGTGTGCCCCCCCAGTATAATAAACATTGAGTGTGCCCCCCCAGTATAATAAACATTGGTGGCGCAGTGGGCCCCCCCAGTATAATAAACATTGAGTGCCCCCCCCCCCAGTATAATAAACATTGGTGGCGCAGTGGGCAGTGCCAATGAGGGTTAAAAAAATAATAATAAATTAACTCACCTCCTCCAATTGATCGCGTAGATGCCGGTCTCCTGTTCTTTCTACAGGACCTGTCAAAGGACCTGTGGTGACCTCACTGTGCTCATCACATGGTACATCATATGATCCATCACCATGGTAATGGACCATGTGATTAGCTCAGTGACGTCACCACAGGTCCTGAAGAAAGAACAGGAGACCGGTAGCTGCGCAATCAATTGGAGGAGGTGAGTTTATATTTTTTTTTATTTTTACCCTACTATACCGGGCAGAAGGTGACGGTCAGCTGCCACATTGGGTGGACCTCCACCGGAAGTTACAGTTGCGGGACAGAGAGAGCTCAGTCTCCCCTCCCCAGCGGCAGAGTGTCCAGCAGGGAATCGGGAGCCCAGTCTCTATTACCCAGCGGCAGTGTGAATTGCAGGGAATTGGGAGCCCAGTCTCCATTCCCCAGCGGCAGTGTGAAGTGCAGGGAGAGGAGAGCAGCGTCCTCCCTCCCCAGCGGCAGGCTGAGTTACAGGGGGCAGAGGTAGTTGTTCCTGCCCCCCAGCAGCAGAGTGATTTTTTGGGAATTGGGAGCCCAGTCTCCATTCCCCAGCGGCAGAGTGTCCAGCAGGGAATAGAGAGCCCAGTCTCCTTTCCCCAGCAGCAGGACACTGTATTGGGAGCGGAGACGGTCGGTCGCCCTCCCCAGCGGCTGGAAGTATGTATGGGAGAGGAGCTCGTTACCCCCTCTCCCCAGCGGCAGCTTAACGCACCAGGGGGAGACAGTAACCCCCACAACAGTGCAGGTGGGACCGTGGTCTCTGCACCTACAGCACAGGGGGTAGAGACAGTCGGTCTCCCCCTCCAACAACCAGACTCTAAGCCAAGGAGCAACACAGAGACCGGGAGTACCAGCTTCCAACATAACCTTGGTGGACTCACTGGACAGAGACAGGCTACCAAATGCAACAGGTCCAGTATTGGGTTGTGGGTGAGCTGCCAGACTAACTCAGGTACTGACCGGCGTGAGGTCAGGTATCTGGTTAGTCTTCCCTGGGGGGGGGGGGGGAGATGTGTGGCGAAACCAACCTCGCCACTGGGTTTTGAAGAGGCCTGTTTATCAGCCTCTTGCCTCAGGATTATGGCCCATACTAACTTTTAAACCCCTGAACCTATTCAAGTGAATTTTGGATAGGTTTGTCCCCAAGTTATACTGTTTAAATTGATGTAAGTTATATGTATGGCCAATGTAAACTCACAAAGTTGTAACAATTTATAATAAGTGTAACTTGGGAGGAATATGCTGGGTGTGTTTCTATTGTGCCATTGTCCCATTGTGTGTTTAAATGGTGATGTCTGTCCTGTTGTCTGCACATGTGTATTGGTGATTTCTCTTTGTCTTGAGAGATAATTGGATTACGCCTCGGGTGTCTCCAGGGCAGAGAGGAGGAAACCATGATGCATTGTGGGGATGTATTGTCTCTGTAAAACCTGCTTGAGCCAGATTACCATGCTGCCAGCCAGGGCCCAAAAGATACTTTTACTAACTTTTCAACCCCTGGTCTGATTCATGCCATTTTGTAATATGTTGTTCCCCTGAATGGATTGATTGTGAATATGTAATTTTTATGTGAATGTGATGTATGGTTTTAGAGTTATGAAAGTTAGGTAAAAAGTATGTTTTAACTGTATGTGTAATTGAGTTTCCTCTCAGGATAAGGGGAGGGAATATGTGGGATGTAACGGATATGTGATTGGTTGTTTTATACCTCCCTGTGGGCGGTCCTGTATTTGAAAAGACTGTAATAAAAACCAGGCTGGGTGTGCCAGCACCTCAGACCACTGCTTGACCCTCAACACGGAGCCTTGTCTCGTTATTGGGGGATCCGCTGTATGCTGTTAGAGACTGATTGCCAGGAGTGTAAGCTGATTCCTGTTCGTCTGCTAGCAGCTATTCGTGAGGTTCCAGTTTGGAGTGCTACTTTGTATCCGGTTCGGGAGGTTGGTGTCCTGCAGTAGCTGTGCCTGTCTCTCAGAAAAGGGGCATATCGCCTAAACGGATTTTAACCCTTTGTCTGCTGAAACGGTCCGTTACATTCACCAATTTTTGGGTGTGATATACCCCGGCTGTACCTAGTAGACAGGTGAACAAATTTCACTAATTTGTCTGTTACATTCTCGGGTGAAATTCACCAATTTTTGGCTGTGATATACCCCAGCTATACCTAGTAGACAGGTAAAAATATTTCTAATTTGTGCGTTACATTCTTGGGTGACATTTTACCAATTTTGCCGTATACAATCCCCTGTTCTGCAAAGGTGACAGGGAATTAAATTTCAAAAATTCTTCTTTAATTGATGTGCGCCCCCTTCTTTCATTCAATGCTTAAACTTTAACAACTTGTCCCACATTTGCGCTTCAATAATTTGTCCCACTTTTCCCCTTGATCATATTTAATTTAAAAAAATTAACCTCCCTTGGATGTGGTCTCTCTTACTCACGCTCCCTCTCCGGCATGGAACCCTGATTCGCCGATAACCGTGATCAACATGGTAGGCTCAGAAAAGAACATCAAAAGTTGATAGAGAAGATATCCAAATGGATCAGGCAGAAGTTATCTGGCTAACGTTTCCAAATCCTAAATACCCCAGTGACATTCCCTATAATTTTTTATTAATCATTTCAATAACAGGGCATCTTAAGAGTTATTTATCGTCACTACCTCCTCAAGTCGGGAGTGGGTAATTGCTGCACGCCCCCTCCTTTCCTTCGATTCTTCCATTTTAATAACTTTTCCCACATTTCTGCTCGATCACAATTAAATTTCATCCATTGATCTCCTTTGGATGTGGTCTCTCTTTCTCACGCTCCCTCTCCGGCGTGGAACCCTGATTCGCTGCTAACCGTGATCAACATGGTAGGCGCAGAAAAGAACATTGAAAGTTGATAGAGCAGATATCCAATTGGATCATGAACACGCCTACATGAACTGACTGATGGGTCTGCCCCCTGAAACTTCTGGGTCTCCAAATTGGGCACATGGCCTGAGCTTTCCCATTACGCCTTGGAGGTGCTGGCCTGCCCTGCAGCCAGTGTATTGTCTGAACGTGTGTTTAGTATGACTGGAGGGGGTTATCACAGGTTATATTTCCCAATGTTTTGGGGTGTACCCTAATTAAAAAAAATAAAAATAAAAATAAATTTAAAACAAAAAAGCAGTGTAGGCTACCTCCTCCCCCACCGCCGCTTCCACCTACACCGCCACATCCACCGCCTCCTCAACCTCCTACTCCATATGGACCTCGAACTCCTAGATCAAGATTATTATTTTTTATTTTTACGTATTTTATGTTATTTAACGTCATTTCCCTATCCACGTTTGTTTGCAGAGCACTTGCCATGCTCTTAACCATATTTTGCTGGCAGTTGCAGCCCTCCAGCCCTTTCCATGACATTTTTAGAGCGATTTTAGTGCTCAAAAGTTCGGGTCCCTATTGACTTCAATGTGGTTCGGGGTCAAGTTTGGGTCCCGAACTCGAACTTTTTTGTGAAGTTCGGCCGAACCCGTTGAACCCGAACATCCAGGTGTCCGCTCAACTCTAATCACGAGGCCTAGGCACAGCTCAGCCCCATTGAAGTGAATGTGGCTGAGCTGCGATACCAAGCCGCTGTACAATATATGGAGCTGTGTTTGGTGAGCTGAGAGAAGGCCGTTGCACTACTGCACGCTGACTCTCAAACAGCTGGTTGGTGGGGTCCCGGGTCCTATACAGAGAATATAGGTCATTAATTTAAAAAATCTCAGAAAATCCATTAAGTCCTTTTCTCAAAGCCCGAGCAGAGGTTGGGCAAATCTGATAAGGGTTTAATATATAAATTACTAGTTTTTACAGAATTCTTTCCCACTAATCTATATATTAATCTTCTCAGATTCTCCTGCTCTATAATATGCAGCCTGCTTCTCTTTCTTCACCCTCTTAAGCCAACCTTTTTTCGTTCATACCACTTAGGTTGAATTATCAGGTCTGATTTGCCTTACTGACCATAACATCAGTACTACAAAACCTTACTAAGATCTATGTTAAAACCATTATAAATACTGTATCTAATATTCCCACACAACCTAAATGTCCACCTGTCCAGCTGATCTTTTATCTATACCTCCTCCCCAATTCCTATAAAAAAAAACAGAATAGTGACCACATAGCTAATCATGTGGGATTACAATATGGTACAATGTATGACTTTGCTTGTAAATATACCCTATTGTAAAGTGCTGCAAAAAAAATAAATAAAATTATATACACATATATATATATATATATATATATATATATATATATATATATATAGAGAGAGAAGAAAAATGGCGGCACTGGCTATAGACGGATAAAATTGGGTGCACGTTCCTAGAAAAACGACTTCTTACCCCACAAGTAAATCCAGAAAATGGACGGCACTCCAGTCAGATGAAAAAAAAATGTGTGATTCCTTTATTCAACCATCCGGTGCAACGTTTCGGCTCTAAATGAGCCTTTTTCAAGCAGGGTTGAAAAAGGCTCATTTAGAGCCGAAACGTTGCACCGGATGGTTGAATAAAGGAATCACACATTTTTTTTCATCTGACTGGAGTGCCGTGCATTTTCTGGATATATATATATATATATATATATATATATATATATATATATATATATATATATATATATATATATACACAAACCGGATTCCAAAAAAGTTGGGACACTATACAAATCGTGAATAAAAACTGAATGCAATGATGTGGAGGTGCCAACTTCTAATATTTTATTCAGAATAAAAGATAAATCACGGAACAAAAGTTTAAACTGAGAAAATGTACCATTTTAAGGGAAAAATATGTTGAATCAGAATTTCATGGTGTCAACAAAGCCCTAAAAAGTTGGGACAAGGCCATTTTCACCACTGTGTGGCATCTCCCCTTCTTCTTACAACACTCAACAGACATCTGGGGACCGAGGAGACCAGTTTCTCAAGTTTAGAAATAGGAATGCTCTCCCATTCTTGTCTAATACAGGCCTCTAACTGTTCAATCGTCTTGGGCCTTCTTTGTTGCACCTTCCTCTTTATGATGCGCCAAATGTTCTCTATAGGTGAAAGATCTGGACTGCAGACTGGCCATTTCAGTACCCGGATCCTTCTCCCACGCAGTCATGATGTTATGATTGATGCAGAATGTGGTCTGGCATTATCTTGTTGAAAAATGCAGGGTCTTCACTGAAAGAGATGACGTCTGGATGGGAGCATATGTTGTTCTAGAACCTGAATATATTTTTCTGCATTGATGGTGCCTTTCCAGACATGCAAGCTGCCCATGCCACACGCACTCATGCAACCCCATACCATCAGAGATGCAGGCTTCTGAACTGAGCGTTGATAACAACTTGGGTTGTCCTTGTCCTCTTTGGTTTGGATGACATGGCGTCCCAGATTTCCAAAAAGAACTTTGAATCGTGACTCGTCTGACCACAGAACAGTCTTCCATTTTGCCACACTCCATTTTAAATGATCCCTGGCCCAGTGAAAACGCCTGAGCTTGTGGATCTTGCTTAGAAATGGCTTCTTCTTTGCACTGTAGAGTTTCAGCTGGCAACGGCGGATGGCACGGTGGATTGTGTTCACTGACAATGGTTTCTGGAAGTATTCCTGAGCCCATTCTGTGATTTCTTTTACAGTAGCATTCCTGTTTGTGGTGCAGTGTCGTTTAAGGGCCCGGAGATCACGGGCATCTAGTATGGTTTTACGGCCTTGACCCTTAGAGATTGTTCCAGATTCTCTGAATCTTCGGATGATGTTATGCACAGTTGATGATGATAGATGCAAAGTCTTTGCAATTTTTCGCAGGGTAACACCTTTCTGATATTGCTCCACTATCTTTCTGCGCAACATTGTGGGAATTGGTGATCCTCTACCCATCTTGGCTTCTGAGAGACACTGCCACTCTGACAAGCTCTTTTTATACCCAATCATGTTGCCAATTGACCTAATTAGTGTTAATTAGTCTTCCAGCTCTTCGTTATGCTCAAATTTACTTTTTCCAGCCTCTTATTGCTACTTGTCCCAACTTTTTTGGGATTTGTTGACACCGTGAAATTTTGAATCAACGTATTTTTCCTTTAAAATTATACATTTACTCGGATTAAACGTTTGATCTGTCATCTATGTTCTATTACAAATAAAATATTGACATTTGCCATCTCCACATCATTGCATTCAGTTTTTATTCACAATTTGTTTAGTGTCCCAACTTTTTTGGAATCCGGTTTGTGTATAATATTATATATATATATACACACACACATACACACACACACACACACTGTATTTATTAGATTGGAATATTTCAGTTCCCTCTGGTATGTGTAGTGCAGTGTTATTGGTCAGGGGCAAACTGGCCATAGACCCTAAAGGGAAATTTTCCGGTGGGCCGATGCCCCAGGGGGCCACCTAAATCCTCCTCTCTGCCGCTGACCAGGTACATAATGAGCTCTCAGTGGTAAATAACACTGTAAGTGCTCGTTCACACGAATGTGTGATGCCCGTTGCCATATTGCGGACCGCATTTGCGGATCCGCAATACATGGGCACCGTTCCGTGGCCATTCCGCATCACGGATGCGGACACATTCATTTCAATGGGTCCGCAAATCCGGGGATGCGAAACGGAAGAACACTACAGAAGCACTACGGAGTGCTTTCTGGGGTTCCGTGCTTCTGCACCGCAAAAAGATAGAACTTGCTCTATCTTTTTGCAGAACGGAAGGATTGCGGACCCATTCAAGTGAATGGGTCTGCGATCCCCATGCAGCTGCTCCACGGATGGTGCCCGTACATTGCGGACCGCAATTTGTGGTCCACAGCACGGACTGTGTGAACGAGCCCTAAGAATCAGGTACTCAAGTACCCAGCCAGCGACCGCACATGCCCTACTGAATTCAACTGCCGTGGCCCACACCTCACCTCCTAACCCCCCTATTCCATAGACAACTGGAGGAGGACAGAAGATGGCAGCTATTGATGGCCACCACAGAGGTCCAGCTTTTGAGGCAGTATATTGTGCTGCACTGTGTTATTTGCTTCTGCTGGGATGGTATTTTGCACTATGGCATTGTTTCCCCCAGCTTCTTGTGTTGCCCCGCCTTCTGTTAATTTTTTTTTCCTTGGCCACTTTAAATTCCCAGTCCGCCCCTGGCTATGGTGGATTCACACAGCACACCTTTGCTATAGAAAGTACTGTGACTGAAGATCAGTTCTATTACTTTGAACTGGATTCTTTCTGCAGCAAACAAATGCATATCTGCAAACCCAATTCCGATGAATTGGGCAGTTGCAGAAATGTCTGCAACAAATCTAATGTGTGTACACTCACCATTATGCTCCACCCAAGCCAATGAAGTTAATCCCAATCTTGTTTAATATCTTATTTTGCCTTCAGGGCTCCATCTGTCTGTTATTAAAGTACTCCACTGTGAAACACGGCTAGTGCAATATGTCGCTAACACACAGTATTAGTAGTAAATAATGAAGAAAGAAGGCTTGACTAAGACCTCATTCACACGACTGTTGTCATTTTGAAGCCCCCAATTCACGGATCCGTAATAACGCAATTTGTCTGTTCTGCTTCTGTATTGTTTCCAAATTCTTTCTACAATTCTGCAAATTATAGCCATACTGTTTCCATATGCCATCTGTTTTTTTGTGGTCTTCAAAAAAAGTGGAAGGAGGAAATTGTCACTTTTTAAGCCCCAACGCCCTGGAAACCCCACAGCAAAGACATATGATTGCTCCAGTGCCATTCACTACTGTTTTCACAGCATGCTGATTTCCTCTGCTTGGCTGGCATTGGTTTTTGGCGATTTCTGGCTAATCATCGTGGCAAAAAACTCTACGGATGAGGTCCTCTTGTACTGTCTTCTTTCTCGGTGCTACAGATAGTCAGAGCAGTCAGCTATGCTGCACAAAGAACAGCGGAGGAGGAACTGGGTTTACCCTATTGTCTCTCCATAGTTCACGAATAGCAACTTCCATATCCTGAACACCGACCTGCTGCTTCTGTTGCATGTCGGTGACCACTTTTGACCTGGTGGCATGCCTGTGTCTTGGCCTCACCTTCCAGGACAACAACATGAGGCGCTGCATTTCTCCAGAGCAAAGCTCATCGTCACCCTGAGGTAGGAATATAACACTTTCACCCTTTATTGCACAGCTGTCTTAGGCTACTTTCACATTAGCGTTATTTAAATCCGGCGTTCAATTCCGACACCGGAACTGCCCGCCGGATCCGGAAGAACGTCTGAAAACTGATTACATTTGAATCCTGATCAGGATTTTGATCACAATGAAAAAATGCATTGGAAAAAACGGATCCGCCATTTATGGACTTTAACTTTTTTTTCACATTTTTCGGGTTTAACATGCAAAAGCCAGATCCGGTTTGACTGAACACACGGCAAGTCAATGGGAAAAAGACTGGATCCGGCGTTCAGTCAAAGTGTTTAGGATTTTTGGCCGGAGGTAAAAATACAACATGCTACGGTTTTCTGAAAAGCCTGATCAGTCAAAAAGACTGAACTGAAGACATCCTGATGCATCCTGAATGGATTGCTCTCCATTCAGAATGCATTAGGATAAAACTGATCAGTTCTTTTCCGGATTTGAGCCCCTAGGACAGAACTCAGCGTCGGAAAAGAAAAACGCTAGTGTGAAAGTACCCTTATCTTGTAAATTTTCCACTAGTTGATATGTGTCTTAGTTCATTTTCTATTTATTTTCAGGTTACTGGCAACTTATTTGCTTACAGTTGTGTTCAAAATAATAGCAGTGTGTTTTAAAAAAGTGAATAAAGCTCAAAATCCTTCTAATAGCTTCTATTTCCATACACACAAATGCATTAGGAACACTACACATTCTATTTCATATCAAAACATGAAGAAAAATATATCAAATTTGAGTTGTTCCTCTAAAAAAAAATTGAAGAAAAGTGAATATTAGAATGTTCAAAAAAATAGCAGCGTTTGTATTCTTCTTTACAAACTCAAACATTCACTATATAAAATGAAAAATGTTTGAAGATTTTGCTTTCCTTTGAATCACTTAACTAATATTTAGATGCATAACATCTGAGAACTGCTGTACATCTGTGTTGCATGGAGTCAACCAACTTCTGGCTCCTGTAAACAGGTATTCCAGCCCAGGATGATTGGACTACATTCCACAGTTCTTCTCTATTTCTTGGTTTTGCCTCAGAAACTGTATTTTTTATGTCACCCCACAAGTTTTCTGTTGGATTAAGACCCGGGGATTGGGCTGGCCATTCCATAACGTCAATCTTGTTGGTCTGGTACCAAGATGTTGCACGTTTACTGGTGTGTTTGGGGTCGTTGTCTTGTTGGAACACCCATTTCAAGGGCATTTCCTCTTCAGCATAATGTAGCATGACCTTTTCAAGTATTCTGATGTATTCAAACTGATCCATGATTCCTGGTATGAGATAAATATCCCCAACACCGTAGTATGAGAAACATCCCCATATCATGATGCTTGCGCCACCATGCTTCACTGTCTTCACAGTGTAATGTGGCTTGAATTCTGTGTTTGGGGGTCGTCTGACAAACAGTCTCCGGCCACTAGACCAAAAAAGAACAATCTTACTTTCATCAGTCCACAAAATGTCTCTTTAGGCCAGTCAATATGTAGATAATTGCTTGTCCAGCTCACCTATTCGGCGTGTCTTATCCCGTGTGCTCAGAATCCAACCAGCAAGTCCTTGGATAAATCGAAGATCGGTTCCCTCCGTGCTTTTTGCAGTAGAAAAAGTAGTGGTGCCCTCAAGGGGTGGAGACCACCAAAGAAAAGTACTTTTGAGGGAGGCATACTGGATCTTTAGACTAAATATGAGGGTACCCCACAGGTCTAAACCAAAGAAAAGAACTAATGTATTTTTATCAATGAGATTTTTTCTCTAAACTGGTCTTGTGGTCGGAAGTAATGTGTTTGGTCATTTTGCCTATTGCAAGTAGATACATATACTTTGTTATTTTAAAAATTGTGTAATACATGTGGTTTGTCCCAGTACAAATGATGCGTTTTTTTTTTTCTTGTTTCACTTGGGTTCTCCAGAGCTCATAAGATATGGTTCTATTATAGGTCTATTTAAAGGGATTCTGTCATCAGAAATGAGCCCTATAAGCTAAACATATGGCGATGTCCCTTGTAAAACACAGAATCCTAAAGTGAGTTTATCAAATGCCCCTGTGGCTCTATATTCCTAAAAAAGCGGTTTATATCACCTGTCAATCACTTGAAAATGTGTCCAAGGGGACGTCTCATGGTGAAAGGTGCCCGGCTGCAGCCATGTCGTTTAGGTGCCCAGCGCCGCCTTCTGAGCTGAAATCGCCGCCCTCCCTTTCATGCAATCCGCCTACCTTACGTCATCACTGCCTCTCTAACCACCGCTCGCTTCATCCAGATCCCGCTCGTGCGCACTAGGTATATCCTGATGTGCCCGTGCGGACTACTGGCAGCGGCCTCGTATAGCGAAGTGCACATTATTTGATTTAGCCAGTCAATGTGCTCTTTGGCAAATTGTAACCTCTTCAGCACATGTCTTTTTTTTTTTTTCAACAGTGGGACTTTGCGGGGGCTTCTTGCAGATAGCTTGGCTTCACATCTAATTGTAACCGTACTCACAGGTAACTTTAGATCTTCTTTGATCTTCCTGGAGCTGATTGTTGGCTGAGTCCTTGCCATTTTGGCTATTCTTCTATCCATTTGAATGGTAGTTTTTCACTTTTTTTTACATGTTTCAGGTTTTGGTTGCCATTTTAAAGCATTTGCGATCATTCTAGCTGAGCAGCCTATGATTTTCTGCACTTCTTTATATGTTTTCCCCTCTCCAAACAACTTTTTAATCAATGTCTGGAAGTACCTTTCCTCAGAATTTCAGAGAGAAATGCACTGTAACCAGCATGTACAACATTTGCTGCCTTCCTTCCTTAATTAAGGGCAATAATTACTCATTGAACTCCACACTGCTATTATTTTGAACATGTCCCTTTCAATATGTGATTGAATTACAGAATAAGCAGCATGCATGGCAGGACTGTTGGGTCTGTTGGATTTCTATTACTCTACTACACCTGCTAGTAAATTATTTGCCATGTAGAAATATCATTTCTACCAAAAACAGTGATTGATCAGGTTAGTGGTGTCTGACTGCTATTATTTTGAACACAACTGTAACTGCATATCGAGTTCCTGCTGGGGACCTCTACCATTCCTGGGATTGTCCAACAGACTTGCAAAGGAATCTGTGACTATGAGAGACAGTGATGCCACAACCCAAGGCAGAAGACTGGCTTCTTATCTCCGAGGGCTTCAAACATTCTGCACAGTTTCTAAACTGCATCAGGGCGAAGGATGGCAAACACATGCGTGTTAAGAAGCTTCCTCACTCAGTTCTTCAGTTATAAACAATATTTTCGGTGGTGCTGTTGGCCTTGGTTGACGTTGCTTACCGGTTTATATTTGTAGATATCACGGCTTATGGAAGCATTTCAGATACCCGAATCTTCCCTGCTTCGAGAATGAGTTACTGTCTTCAGGCCAACCAGCTCGCCAGAAGACTGCCTGGATCTGCTGGACCACCGGCTTCATTTGTCATCATAGTTGACAAAGGGTTTGCATTGTCACCCCACATGATGACGTTCTTCCAATGAAGTGGCTTGGATAAGAGAAGGCGCATTATTTAAATGGGGATTCAGTAGACCTAAATTGAGACTTACAATGCTCCAATGCCTTGCCTGATTTATGTCTTACCATATTTTTTGCTTTACAAGATGCACCCCCCACCCAAAAAAAAAAAAAAGTTGGGAAACTATGGCAGTCCACCTTATAAAGCAAATACTAATGTCCTGACATGTCACTGTGTATATAGCGGTGTAATGCTGGCCTCTCTCATCTAGTTAAAATTTCTGACAAGTTTTTGGTCATCCCTGAAATTATACATAGTAATTCAAGTATTTAAATCTAAGGCCTCGCCTACACTGAAACTTTTTTTAGCGCAACTGATTTTAACTATTGAACTACAGCTGCAGTCCAAATGCATGAACTCAGTTGAATGCAATCTCAGTTGAATGCAATTTTCCTGGTGGGCCAATGCCCATAGGGCCACCCAAGTCCTCCTCTCTGCCGCTGGCCAGGAACATACTACTGGGGGAACTATAGGTGGTCATAATTAGAGGAAGTTCAGGCAGCATGCTGAAGGTAAAGATGGCTTGGTCTTGTGGTCCACATCTCACCTCCTAAGCACCCTGCTCAATATCCATATTAGAGACAACTGGAGGAGAAGGAGGCGGATAGAACATGGAAGCTATTGTTTTTTTCAAGGGCCATTTTAAATTCCCAATCCGCTCCTGCCTGGTTACAACCCACAATGAATGTGTCAGGATCTGCCTCCTGCGCTCCATAGCCACAGCGCATACGTTAGAATGAATCGCTCGCTAGCGCTGTCAAGCATACAATACAATCCAACCCACTAACCAGGCCAGCTACACCAGTGCAGTCAGGCAGCCTTGGGCGCTGTCTGCTGATGTTACATTAGTCCCAATAACGGGACGAACATGAAATAAAAAAATATCTTGGAATAGCCCTTAACATATGAATACAATGGTGGCACAATCTCCTTAACTTCAGTATATTGGGCAGACTAGATGGGCCAAATGGTTCTTATCTGCCGACACATTCTATGTTTCTATGTTAACTACTACCATGTTTTAAAGTTAATTTTACCCATAGAACACATAGCTCCTATTAAATATTGTGTACTAGAAAAACAAAAAATAGTGAGAAGTAAATTGTAAATAACATTAAATCATGACTACTGCACATCGGTATCAGTCCAGTGAATAAAACACAAACACTGCTAACTGGTTCACGTTCAAGTTATGCAATTTACAGTTAGCATAGTAAAAAAAAAAAAAAAAATGCATGGGTGTAAAGTTCCTAGATTTAAATAACAGAACAAACCCCAACACCAATGTAAAGCAATACAAAAGGATGACTTGTTTTTGCTGAGGGCTATGTGCTGGTGCATTAGCATATGACAGCAAACTAGAACAAACAAATCTGATGGCAAACATGGAACAAATCTGTATGTGCATAGGATTAAAAATTCAATTTCTACATTCACAATTACTCATGCAAAATTAAAAAGATGGAATCTATTGTGCATTCCGAAAGTCTTCAGACCCTTTCACTTTTTTTTTTCACATTTTGTTATGTTGCGACCTTGTGCTAAAATAAAATAAAAAAATCTTCCCCCATCATTCTGCACTCAGTACCCTATGATGAGAAAGTGAAAACAGAATCTTACAAATATTTGCTAATTTATTGAAAAGGAAAAACTAAAATCTTGCACTGACATAAGTATTCAGACCCTTGGCACAGGACTTAGACCTCTTGCACGCGAACGTATGCCCTCCGAGACATACGGTCTGTGAGTGGGCCATATGTTCTGGAGCGGCATTGATAGTGCGCACAGGAGTATACAGCATCATAGATTACAATGATGCTGTGCACGTCGGGCAGCCCGCAGGACTATTGTCCCACACTCATATGATTTTGTGGGGCAATAGTCACGCGGGCGGCTCGACGTGCACAGCATCATTGTAATCTATGATGCCGTGTACTCCCGTGCGCACGATCAATGCCGCTCCGGGACATATGGCCCGCAAGAGGCCTTAGTTGAAGCACCTTTGGCAGCAATTATAGCCTCCAGTCTTCTTGGGTTTGATGCCACCAGGTTTGCACACCTGACTCTACAAGAAGTTCTTTCCTCCTCATGGCTTGGTTTTGCTCACAAGGGTGTGTCTTTCAAAAACTGTGTGAACCTACCATAGTACGTTCTCTCATTTTACAATCGACACCTGAATTTGGTTTTAAAATCTGCATTAAAAAAAACAGGGGCATGATAGGAGTCGAGTAAGAGACGCTCCGCCACCCACCATCTATAATCATTATCCATCCCCACCATACCGGTGAATTATCCGGGAAAATCACTCGCCATCTGGAGAGGAGGGCCTATGGATCGTTTCCTCACTACCATGGGGAGCAAGAACAAAGCAAAAGCGCAAACGAAAGGGGGAAAAGCCGACAATACTGTATGCAAGATGGCGGACTTACCAGAGGGGCAGGCGGACGAAGAAACTCCAGAAACACTGGACAAACAAGCCCAGCCACATGTAGAAGTAGGTGAAGACACCACTTACATCGACTACAAAAAGCTGGCCCTTGAGGTAGCTAACCCCATACTACCAGATTTACAAGAGTCGCTGTCCACTACGGTGACAACATCATTTGCAGCACTACAAAGCGAAGTGGCGCGTAACACTGAACGCATAGAAAGTGCGGAAAACGCCATACAATCGTTGCAGATGGACTTTAATACCTCCCATTCTCAACTACAAGAAGTAATTAAAGAGAACAAGAAGTTGTGGGAGAAAATAGATTATCTGGAAAACCGCTCACAGAGAAACAACTTAAGAATCGTGGGTCTCCCAGAAAGTATAGCAGCGAAAGATCTTCTTCGTATATGCGAGCATGAAATACCTAAAGCTTTGGGACTCCGTATCTTCTGCAAGGCCGAGCGGGCCCATAGAGTAGGTCCCTTGCGTGAAAATATGGACTCAGCTAACACCGCGGGTAATGCGGAAGGGACTCCGAGACCCAGACAAGTCATTGTCAGATACTTGGATTACTCAGAGAAAGCAGAATTATTGCGCTTATACAAAAACAAGACTAAAGAGCTTGAAATAAGAGGACACCATATTTTATTATTCAGCGACTTTTCAGCAGAAGTCACCAGACGTCGCAAGGCTTTCTCGCAAGTATGCTCAACGTTATTTAAACAAAAGAGGAAGTTTGCACTTCTATACCCAGCGACGCTGAAGTATATACACACTGATGGGAGCTATGAATTATTCACAAATCCGGAAGAAGTGAAAACTCTCCAGACGGTGATGGAGCAGGAAAAGAGAATTCGAAAAGCCTAGGACACAGAGAAAGCCTGCCAAAGTGGACTGTACCAGTGGAGGAGCTACCAAGTGAAAAACAACCCAGAGATCAACGTCAGAGATCACCCATGAGACGCGCGACATGAATTGTAGAAGATCAACGGCGCAGCAAGCGACACAGTATGACACGTGTTTCACGCTGTTATATTATGTTAGATATGGGATCGAACTGTATTAGTCACGTTGGGTCTAGTTAGTTGTACAAAGGACCCCTGGAAAATGCACTAAGAGATGATGGGTGGAAAGGCGAGTCGAGATATATAATCAAAAGTTATAATACTTTGCATTTGTTAGATCCATAAATTCATTCCTATTATGTCGGGAAGAAGTGAAGTCCAAGGGAATGGGTTCTGGCGGTTACAAAAGAGTCCCGCCAAAATTGGGTTATGTTATATTACAGTTTTGTTAACTCACCAGTTTTTTTAAAGTTGGGGTGAGAGGGACAGAATGTTAAAGGGGAGAGAAAATGATAATAACATGATCCAGTCATCAGGAAATAGTCCTAAAGGGAGATTATTTTTGAAATTACATCAATATGGTAATAGTAATATCTTGGAATGTTAAGGGGCTCCGTTCCCCACAGAAACGAATAATGGTTCTACGACACCTTAACAAGTTACATGCTGACATCGCGCTACTCCAGGAGACTCACCCGTATGAGAAAACTATGGGTGGGGGAGGTTTATGGTTCGAGATCAATAGGTAGGAAGGCAGGGGTTCTTATATTAGAGAGGAAAAATCTGAATTATAATGTGACATCTCACTCAAACGACGATGAAGAGAGGGTAGGTAGTTCCAGTCAGTCTAAAATTCCTATCTAAAACATTTAGTATATACAACATTTATGGTCCAAATGAAACTAGTGAGCACTTTTTCCAAAAAAAAGCAAGGATGCTTGTTGCTGACCAAATAGAGGAAAAGATAGTTGCGGGGGATATGAACATAGTAGCTGACTGGGAAGAAGATAGGAGATCAGACAGAAAGATTGGTCTACCAGTAAAGCGCAAATCCTCAGCCCTAAAGAGCCTGATGTCCACATCAAATCTAGTAGACACTTGGCGGATTCTGAACCCAGAAGGGCGTGAATATACATATTACTCTTCTGTGCACTCATCATGGTCCCGTATAGACTATATAATGGTATCACTGACAATTTTTAGCAGGTGTAAGTCATCTACTATAGAAGACATGGTGATTTCAGACCACGCCCCCATATCAATGTTCTTACAGGACTCAATACCAAGAGGTTTAGATTTTATATGGCGTTTCCCTTCAGATCTGTATAGAAAAGAAGAGTTTCACAAACTCATAATGGGGTGGTGGGATGAATATAAAGTAATAAACGAGATTCCTGATGAACCACAGCTAACATGGGACGCAGGTAAAGCAGTATTCAGAGGCAGATTTATATCATATGTATCAGGTCTAAAGAAAGAAATAGATGGTCAACTAGATGTACATAATAAGGCTTTGAGGGCATCTTACACAGCATTCACGTCTCGGCCTTCAGCAGCGACAGAGCAGACCTGGAGAAAGGAAAAACAAGAATACGAATTTTGGCTTAAAAAAAAGGAGCAAATGTTCCTCTCACACGCTAATGCACAACTCTACAAGTATGGGAATAAAGCAGGCAAACTAATGGCCCATCTTGGCTTTGAGAGACAAGTCGGGCTCTTTAAAAAACAATCCCAAAGACATAAACTCAATATTGGAGGAGTTCTATAGCAACTTATATAAAGCAGGTGAGGAGGATGTTAAAATAGGGGAAAGGTGGCTTGAAAAGATTTGGATGCCGCAATTTACGCCAGAAGAAATAAGTACACTAAATGCCCCAATCTCAGAGCAGGAAATAGAGAGGGTTATTGCTAACTTAACATTGGGAAAGGCCCCAGGGCCAGATGGATATTCGGGAGAATTTTATAAAATCCTAGGGGAGAGGATAACACCATTATTAGCAAAGGTGTATAATAGATATTTGGAAGGGAATTTTATTCCCCCCGAAACGAACACTGTACACATAAAACTACTGCCGAAACCAGGCAGAGATCCTTATTTGGCTTCCTCATACAGACCAATCTCCCTAATCAATACGGCTATCAAAATACTCTCGAAAATCATGGCAGATAGACTGGCGGGCATAATCCCCAGACTGATTTCGCCCACACAGGTGGGTTTTGTAAAAGGAAGAGCGGCTATTACTAATATAAGACGGGTATTGGCAGTCTTAGATGAGGTGAAAATGAGACCAGCAGCACATCCACACTCTGCCCTACTGACAATTGATGCTGAGAAAGCGTTCGATAATGTGGGCTGGGGGTGGATGGAAAGAGTTTTAGATAAAATTGGTCTGAAGGGTTGTTTTAGAAATTACTTATCTGTGTTATACGCAAACCCTAAAGCCAGAATTAATACTCCCGGTTTCTTCTAGCTTTACACTGTTTAAGGGAACTAGACAGGGGTGCCTCTTATCACCATTACTCTTCAATCTAACACTAGAACCTCTTTTTTACGTTTTCTGCAGACAACGCCAGACTTTGAGGGGATTAGGGTGGGATCGAAAGTAATAAAAAAAAAAGCTCTATTTGCGGATGACCTTCTGGTATTTCTTGAAAATCCACAGAGGGATATAAATAGCCTTTTACAACATCTGGTAGAATTTGGGCAGGCATCAGAATTTAAAATTAACGCGACTAAAAGTGAACTACTATTCCTAACTCAGGGACAACGCGTATTAGACAGGGAAATAAGAAACTCTCCAGTTAAAATAGCTAAATCGAGTATAAGATATCTGGGTATTAATATAGGGAAAACTACTGAGTCTATATACCAGCTAAACTACCCCCCGCTGATTCAAAAGATACAACAAGATGTAGAGAAATGGTTGCATCTGCCGCTGTCATTTATGGGAAGGGGCCACCTGATAAAGATGACCAGCTTTGCCAGATTACTTTACCCCATGCAGACGATTCCTTTACTGCTCAAACACTCAGACATTAAAACTTTGGAGATTACATTTAGGTATTTTCTATGGAGGGGGAGGCGACCAAGAATATCATTGAAGAAACTACAATTAGGAAGGGATGAAGGAGGGATAAATTTCCCAGACATTCGGAGATATAATTTAGCAAGTAACCTACGTAATTGTATGGATTGGCTATCACAATCGAGTCACTATTCAAACTATGATATAGAATCCCAATTAGCTCACCCTTGGTCATTAACGGCCTTACTACACACAAACTATGCTAATTTACCCTCATTAATAAAGAAAAGTCTACTGATAAAAGAAACAGTGGCAACATGGAAGGCAGTTCGTAAAAAATATGGTTTACCCTTCCTAATATCCAAACATATGCCTATATGGGGTCACCCTGAGTTTTCAGAGGGGAACCGAAACAAACAATTTAGCGAGTGGAGGAATAAAGGGATACAAACTGTGGATGATGTGTGGCATATAGGGGAAAACAGGTACTTGCATTTCCAAGAACTGTGCTCTAAATATGGTCTCTGTCACGACCATGGTCGTGAAGCATGCAGTTCTGGTATTGTTCTCAACCAGGTGAGGGCTGCTAGTATGTTGCCTCACGTGTGGTTGCCGCTGGCAACATAAGGTTCTTGGCAGTGGAGCAGCCGGAGCTGGTGGCTAGGCGGCTCGCTGTCTATGCATGCGCTTGCCTCTGGCAATGTGTAGTTTTATGTGTGCACTTTGTTTGTTTGGTGTGCACGGGATTTAGTTGCATGTTCACTTCCCCTTTAAGTGGTTACCTTACCTAGTCTGGTGTTGGAAGGGTTAACTCCCTTCCCAGTGTGTGTCTGTGTGGGTGTGGCTACTTGGGCTATTTAGCCTCTGCTGGAAGCCTGTAGCTGAGGGGTACTCCAGGCATGTTATGCTGGAGTCATCCTCCTGGTATCCTTATACCATCTTCCAGTGAGGGCCACCCTTGTGGTCATAAAAGACATGTCGTGATGTTATGTTTATGTGGTGTCTATCCTCATTGCAGATATGGATCTGGTTTCCTGTTTGTTTATGTGTGTGTGCTGTGTCCTTTTTATGTTTGGTGTGGACATCAGCATTTGAGCACGGGTTCCAGTCAGTGTGTCAGTGGCAGGTAGGTGTGGAAGTGGTTTCACTCACCTGCCATATCCATAGGCTGTATATGTACTCCCTTCCTTGCAGCTTGGCCAGTTAGACACCTGTTCGTCCATGTCTAGGAGGAACAGGTCATCTTACCCTGCTCCTAAGTCCAGGGATTTCCTTAGGGCTAGTAGGGACCCTAGGTTACGGAGTATGAGCCCTCCTACCATCTGGGTTGGCTCATACGGATAGGAGTCAGGGTCAGTATTAGGGATGCAATAGGAGGTGACCTGCTCCCTGATCCTGGCCTAGTAGCTTCCCATTATCCCTTTTTCCCTATAACATCGCATGTTTGAGGGTTTCCCCCACTCTCATCCGTAACAGTATCACCACAATGGCTCCTTGCTGCGATACCTTCGAAAGAGGGTGCAGCATGTATCGCCATCTGTTGATGGGTTGCATGCGCATTCTCCGGAGGGAGAGCGTTATGGGGGTTTCACCGTTAATGGCGCGGTGAGTGGCTTTTTCCCCGCCATTCGTTTTCACCGTTGCCTGTATTGGTGCCCCCTTGTCCTTCTCTATGTTCCTATCTCTGGCCGTCTGCTGGCAGCATTCCGTTAGTGTTCCGGCGGTGTGCTGGTTAGGAGTGGCTGTTGGCAACGACCTGGAGTGGGAATGTGAGTAGAGTGGACGCAGTGTTCAGTGCGGTCTCTCCGGGCTGTTTCTTTGCTGGCGCTCTGGTTCCTGTGTGTTGCTCCAGGGGCTGGCAGTCGGCGCCCTGGTTCCTGTGTGTTGCTCCAGGGGCTGGCAGCAGTCCCGGGGAGACTCGCTTGCACTGACATTGTTTCTGCTACTTTTTCCCTTCTCCCATCCCTGTTTTTGTTTTCCTCACTAGTTTCCCTTTTTTTTTTGGTGGGGGGGCTTTGAGGGGTGGGAGTGTCACGACCATGGTCATGACTCCTTGTGACGCATGCAGTTGCCCGCGGTCTGGTATTGTTCTCAACCAGGTGAGGGCTGCTAGTATGTTGCCTCACGTGTGATTGCCGCTGGCAA
Organism: Bufo bufo; assembly: GCF_905171765.1. Classification (NCBI taxonomy): domain Eukaryota; kingdom Metazoa; phylum Chordata; class Amphibia; order Anura; family Bufonidae; genus Bufo; species Bufo bufo. The sequence goes on from NC_053389.1 coordinate 535,565,469, forward strand.
CGTAAGCGAGGCGGCTTGCTGTCTATGCATATGGTTGCTTCTGGCAATGTGTAGTTTTATGTGTGCACTTTGTTTGTTTGGTGTGCACGGGATTTAGTTGTATGTTCACTTCCTCTTTAAGTGGTTACCTTACCTAGTCTGGTTTTGGAAGGGTTAAATCCCTACCCAGTGTGTGTCTGTGTGGGTGTGGCTACTTGGGCTATTTAGCCTCTGCTGGAAGCCTGTAGCTGAGGGGTACTCCAGGCATGTTATGCTGGAGTCATCCTCCTGGTATCCTTATACCATCTTCCAGTGAGGGCCACCCTTGTGGTCATAAAAGACATGTCGTGATGTTATGTTTATGTTTGTGTGGTGTCTATCCTCATTGCAGCTATGGATCTGGTTTCCTGTTTGTTTATGTGTGTGTGCTGTGTCCTTTTTATGTTTGGTGTGGATATCAGCATTTGAGCACGGGTTCCAGTCAGTGTGTCTGTGGCAGGTAGGTGTGGAAGTGGTTTCACTCACCTGCCATATCCATAGGCTGTATATGTACTCCCTTCCTTGCAGCTTGGCCAGTTCGACAATTGTTCGTCCGTGTCTAGGAGGAACAGGTCGTCTTACCCTGCTCCTAAGTCCAGGGATTTCCTTAGGGCTAGTAGGGACCCTAGGCTCCGGAGTATGAGCCCTCCTACCTTCTGGGTTGGCTCATACGGATAGGAGTCAGGGTCAGTATTAGGGACGCAATAGGAGGTGAACTGCTCCCTGATCCTGTGGTCCTGGCCTAGTAGCTTCCCATTATCCATTTTTCCCTGTAACATCGCACGATTTCCCCCACTCTCATCCATGACAGTCTCACATCCAAACATTATTTGGCATATTTAAAAGTTTTTAACTTTTTAAAAAAACGGTTGAGAGATTTCTCACAAGAATTCCCTTCGAACCAATTTGACTTCTTAAAACAAACAAATAACCCAACTTTATCACTTTTGGATATTGCTTTTAGGATGCGAAAAGCCCATTCATAAAGTTCCCCATTCTATCCCTTTAAAACATGGGAAAAAGACATGTTAGTTACCAATTTACATGACAAAGTTATTCAGGGATGGATGGCGATCAAAAGAACCACTCCAAATGAAGTCTGGCGAGAAACCCAGTTCAGAATAATCCATAAAGCAATCTATGGCTTTTATGCATCCCAGAACAATCTACAGGGTGGGCCATTTATATGGATACACCTTAAAGCGAACCTTTCACCTCATTTTCACCTTATAAACCAGTAACAGTACCTTATAGATTATCCTGAGTGTGTTCTTATCCATGTTAGTGCCGCTTTCCTGGGCTCTTTATACTTCCAAAAATCGTCTTATAAACTTCACATTCTGTGCTCCAACAGTCATGCAAACAGTCAAGGGGGTAGCCCTTCCATCTCCTCTGGCCGTACCGCCCCTGCCCTAACCCCTCCTCTATGCTCCTAAACTGACAGCCGGCTCAGTCGCCGGGACGGCGCTTCTAAAAACCAGCGCATGCGCCGTCCTCCTGATTCGCCGCGCGATCCCGTCTTTCTTGCTGACAATAGTGGAGCGCGCGCACGGGAGGGAGAGCAGACAGGAGAGCAGACAGGCCGGCATTGCGTAAGGCGCATGCGCGATTCTCGTACATGATCGCGCTTTTGTCATCAAGAAAGACGGGATCGCGCGGCGAAGCAGGAGGACGGCGCATGCGCAGGTTTCAGAAGCGCCGTCCCGGCGACTGAGCCGGCTGTCAGTTTAGGAGCATAGAGGAGGGGTTAGGGCAGGGGCGGTACGGCCAGAGGAGATGGAAGGGCTAACCCCTTGACTGTTTGCATGACTGTTGGAGCACAGAATGTGAAGTTTATAAGACGATTTTTGGAAGTATAAAGAGCCCAGGAAAGCGGCACTAACATGGATAAGAACACACTCAGGATAATCTATAAGGTACTGTTGCTGGTTTATAATGTGAAAATGAGGTGAAAGGTTTGCTTTAATAAAATGGGAATGGTTGGTGATATTAACTTCCTGTTTGTGGCACATTGGTATATGTGAGGGGGGAAACTTTTCAAGATGGGTGGTGACCATGGCGGCCATTTTGAAGTCGGCCATTTTAAATCCAACTTTTGTTTTTTCAATAGGAAGAGGGTCATTTGATACATCAAACGTATTGGGAATTTCACAAGAAAAACAATGGTGTGCTTGGTTTTAACGTAACTTTATTCTTTCATGAGTTATTTACAAGTTTCTGACCACCTACAAAATGTGTTCCATGTGCTGCCCATTGTGTTGGATTGTCAATGCAACCCTCTTCTCCCACTCTTCACACACTGATAGCAACACCGCAGGAGAAATGCTAACACAGGCTTCCAGTATCTGTAGTTTCAGGTGCTGCACATCTCGTATCATCTGAAGGCAATAGTCTATGCTGTGAAGATACGAGATGTGCAGCACCTGAAACTACAGATACTGGAAGCCTGTGTTAGCATTTCTCCTGCGGTGTTGCTATCAGTGTGTGAAGAGTGGGAGAAGAGGGTTGCATTGACAATCCAACACAATGGGCAGCACATTGAACACATTTTACAGTGTAAAGTGACTGGATAGTTTAGGAGGGTAAGGGAGGGTTATATCAGTTATGAATATATATATTGATGTCGGAAAAGGGAATTTTCTTTATGTAATGAGGATAGGATAAATATTGGCATCAAAGGTGGGGGGGAGGGTAAGTTCAGGGATTTATGTTCTGAATGTACTGCAGTAAGCATTATGTTTGTATTGTATTTTGAATCTATCCATGTAATATCATAAATGTGAACAATTTGTAAAACTTCTATTCTATGTCACATACTGCAGGGCTTGACAAATTTCCTTGGAATCTAGGAGCCAGCTAAAAAAGTTAGGAGCCAGGCGGAGCCGCGTCATAAAGCCCCCAGTAGGTGCCCCCATAGTGCCCCCCCCCACACACTTTTCCATAGAGCCCCCCAATAATGCTGTATACCATGTTACATATACCGCCGCTCCGTCCCCGGACCCTATTGACTATAATGGGGACGGGGGTGGAGCTCCAGCGCAGCACGGCAGTTCGCAGTGAGAGGCCGCCGGACTAAAAAGTTGGACATGCAGTACTTTTAGTCCGGCGGCCTTTCACCATGCACTGCTGTCCTGCGCCAGAGCTCTGCCCCCATTATAGTCAATGGGGACGGAGCGGTGGTCCGGCGAAACAGCGGAAGAACGGATCCGACAGGGTGAACAGCCTGCCGGATCCGTCCTGCCGCAAGTGTGAAAGTACCCTTAGTTATATAGCTACTGAATGAGACAGAAGAAGGGATGCCTTTAACATATATATCTCTTTGAGAAGCCAATTTGATCCTAAAGGGTTAATTCAAACTGTAATCTAAACTGTGTCCTGTCACTTTTATCTCTCTGCTCCTGTCCCTTAATCTTATCACTGCTGCAGCAAAAGCATCAGCCTCAGTGTAACCTGTTCTAGACTCTGACTCACGGTTCTTTTAACTCAAAGAATCGAGTGAGTCTCTAAGTCCCATCTTTAGATTCTTTTAACCTGTGACTCATTCGATTCATTTCTATTCTTAGACTCCCTCCTGTACTTGTGTGACTCAGACTCAGAGCTGCTAGTGCTTGCATTGCCTCAGCTCTGGTTGGTGGGCTGGGAGGGGAGGGGCTGGCAGAAGCAGCTTCCACTCTAGGATCAGATTACACTCCTCCCAAGTCCCTCCCCTCCCTGCTGCCAGCGTCTCACTCTCTGTGTGCTGTGACGGAGCCGACTCAGACTGAGGAGCTGTTTCAAACGGTGCTGCCTCCGGACAGAAGGGCAGCTCCGCACCCATCGCACCTTTGAAAACGGGCTGACAAATACCCAAGCGCCAGGACTAAATTCCTGGTCGCCATGGTGACCTGGCGCCTGGGATTTGTCGAGCCCTGACATACTGGACATGTAACATTTATATTTTTCTTGTCTAGATGGCATGGTAAAATACAATAAAGTATGTTTAAAAAAAAAAAAAACAGGGGCGGACACAGACAGCAGAGGGCCCTTGTGCAAAGAATGTGCCTGGGCCCCCCCACCCCCTGTGCAAAATTCTTAACTTAACCTATTTCATCCTAACATTACATACAGCAATACAACACATACAGGGTAAGGCTACTTTAACACCTGTGGCAGTATGATCCGGCCACCTAATCAGGCAGAAAATGCAAGGAATCGGTCGGACACAAACCACAGCATGCAGCGGTTTGTGTCCCGTTGATTTTCTGCATCTTTGCCAGATTGTGGCTGGTTCTCTGCCGTACCCCATTATAGTTAATGTGGCCGGCGGACATTCTATCTGCCTCCAGCAGTGCCGGATCCAGTGAATTACGGCAGGCTGTTCTCACCTGGAAAAGCCTGCCAGAATCACTAACGCAGATGTGAAGGTAGCCTATTACAGCACCACATACCTCTTACATCCAGTGACGGCTCTCTTTATTCATCTTCTCCATTCAGACCAGACCACCATGATGATTTCTTTCAGCCATCTCTTGTCTCAGCAAAGTTTGACAGACTCTTAGTTTCCTAGTTTTCCATCATCCTCCCACCTTCTCAACATCCCATTATGCACCCCCAATACTGAGACGCTGTGTGTGCCAGTATATAGGACCCCCAGTAGATGCCCCCATAGTTCTCCCTCCCCACTTCTCCATAGTGCCCCCCATAATGAGTGCCAGTATATATGGCCCCGAGTAGATGCCCCCATAGTGCTCCTCCTCCCTGTCTCCATAGTGCCCCCATAATGTGCCAGTACATAGGGCCCCCAGTAGATGCCCCCATGGTGCTCCCCCTTCTCCATAGTGCCCCACATAATGTACCATTATATAGGGCCCTCCAGTAGATGCCCCCATAGTGCTCCTTCCCCTCTTCTCCATAATGCCCCCCAATAATGTGCCAGTAAATAGGGGCCCCAACCCCCCTTGCCATACTATACTAAAACTCAAGACAATAAACTCGCATACTTACCTCCATGGGGCTGGCAGCGATGCGATGCAGGCCTCTTCCGGCCCATGTCCCGCACTGTACGACTAAGGCGGCGTGATGACATCATTGCACCACCTGCATCGGTCTCTGATATGCTACAGGCACGGGCAAGGGAGACGCCTCGCCTCTCCACTGCCCCGCCACACCATTCATCTGTATTGCTATCCTGAGGACGTCAATATAGATGAATATAGAGATGAGCGCTTCCACAATGGAAGCGCTAATCTCTCCCTGCACTGCAGTTGGTCAGAAAGGACCCCCCTCCCGCACTGGGCCCCTGTGCAGCCGGTTCGGTATGTCCGCCCCTGAAAAAACCTGAACGTGTGGCAGCATCCTAAGGTTACCTGCACACGGATTTCCGTGCAGATTTCTGTACCAAATCTACATGTATTATGGAAAAAAAGTAAAGTGAACATAAGATTTGTCAACTCTCACTCCCTTTGCTGGTACCGTATTAAGCCTCATGCACACATCCGTGAAACACGGTCCGTGTGATACCGGCCTGGATTTCTTCTGAGTGCAGGAGCGCACGGCGTCATTGGTTGCTATGACGCCATGCGCTTCTTGCTGCCGCTGCAGTACAGTAATACACTGGTATAGATTATACCAGTGTATTATTGTACTGCGGCCGCAGCAGGAAGCGCACGGCGTCATAGCAACCAATGACGCCGTGCGCTCCTGCACTCAGAAGAAATCCAGGCCGGTATCACACGGACCGTGTTTCACGGACGTGTGCATGAGGCTTTACGCTGCAAGGAAAAAAAAACACACATAATCCGCAACATGTGCAGGTATCCTAAAGGTTTACATAAGTGAGGCTAATTTTGCTCAGTTTGAAGCACATATTTAATCAAACTGGTGTGAAGTGGGTTGGAGAAGGGTGACCTGCATCATCATTTTTAAAGACCTGCACTATGCTTAGGCCTTGTTCACATCTCCGCTTGTGGATCTGGCCTGCCGGATCCTATACTTCACCGCAGGCTGCACCGTGCCAGAACAGCCTACCAGATCCACAAACGGAGATGTGAACAAGGCCGAAGTTTTTCTGTAATGTGCACATTTGTAAAAAAAAATTTAAAAAAAAAAAGTCATCAAAGGCTATGAAGCAGCATATATCTGAAGGTCTTCTTCCAACACTGATAATATGGTATATTTGTTATATACAGTGTCAGGAAAAAGCATTCATACCCCTTGAACCTTTTCACATTATACCCATAAACGTAAATGTATTTAATTGGAATTGTATGTGATAGACCAATACAAAGTAGTAAGTATGTGAGAAGTGATTAATAATACATGGTTTTCAGAATTTTCAATGACATTTTTTGGGGAAAGTATGGTGTGCATTAGTATTCAGCCCCCCTGAGTCAATACTTGGTAGGACCACCTTTCGCTGCAAGTCTTTTGGGGTAGGTGTCTACCAGCTTTACACATCTAGAGGTTGACATTTTTGCCCATTCTTCTTTACAAAATAGCTCAAGCTCAGTCAGACTGGATGGAGAGCGTCTGTGAACAGCAATTTTCAAGTCCTGCTATAGATTCTCAATGGGATTTAGGTCTGGACTGTGACTGGGCCATTCTAACACATGAATATGCTTTAGGGTCGTTGTCCTGCTGGAAGGTGAACCTCATCGCAGTTTCAAGTCTTCTGCAGCCTCTAACAGGTTTATGCACCTTGCACCAAAAATCTGTCTTACAAAAGTGGCGCAAATTGGCTCATCTAGGGTTTTTAGACAGATTTTGGCGTAGACACTTCAATAAATCTGGGCATGCATGCTCAGTTTTTTTGTAGCATTTTTTTCTTTAACCCCTTTGTGCACCTGGGCGTGACCGTATGCTAAAGGTGCCTACTCCATACAGGGTGAGTGCCAGCAGTTTTACACCGCTGACAACCGCCTGCAGCATCCACCACGGCAGCCAAGATCAGAGATAATGTCGATCCCAGACATGTAAAGAGGACCTGTCATGACAAAATACCATGCAATCTGCAGGCACCATGTTATAGAGCAGGAGAAGCTGAGCAGACTGAATATATTTTGGTGAGAGAAGATTCAGTAAAACGTATACAAATGTATACATTTATATCTCTGCTTTTTCTAACATAAAGGGTCCATTCACACGTCCGTATGAATGGTCCGGATCCGTTCCGCAATTATGCGGAACGGGTGCGGACCCATTCATTTTCAATGGAGCCAGAAAAGATGCGGACAGCACACAGTGTGCTGTCCGCATCCGCACTTCCGTTCCGCGGCCCCGAACTTCCAGTCAGTGGCTCAGCAAAAAAATAGAACAAGTCCTATTCTTGTCCGCAATAGTGGACAAGAATAGGCATTTTCTATTATAGTGCCGGCCATGTACACATGGCCGGTGTCAGTGTTTTGCGGATCCGCAAACTACTTCCGGATGTGTGAATGGACCCTAAGAGTCACTGTACTTTCACATAATTTCATTTAATTTACTAGAGACCGGTGTAACTGCTGCTTTGGAGGAGGCAGAGCATGCATATTAAGAAGATCCTGCTGACAACCAGTTGACAAGCACATAAGTGAAACATTGCCAAATATTCCAAGTTATTAGTGTTTCTTAGGGCTGTATTACTCTGGTCAAGGGTCAGTCACATCATCACTAACAAGCATTCGTAGGAACGCTCATTAGTGATGATCTTCCCGTGTAAAAGTGCTGCCGTTCATCCGGTAATCACATCTCTTATGCAGGCACAAAATTCATTGTTTGCAGGTGGCAGACCGTGCTGTGTAATCACAGTCTCCTGCTAAGTAAAAAATGATTCAGTATGGGGACTAGCGATGGCATTAACGATTGTGCCATCCCTTACTGTGGTCTCCTTCACTGACAAGCAGGCGATTGTCAGGAAGGAACATATCCTTCCCGACAATCGTAAGGCTCATCTGCCAGTGTAATACAGCCCTTACCAAAGATTCAGCAGGTCCTCCAGCTTTTCTATCCGTGCTTAACGAGAATGGTTTATGCTGCTCTGTGGAATCTATTTCCCAGCACTTTCACTCCTTTTAGGCCTCATGCACACGACCGTTGTGTGCATCCGTGGCCGTTGTGCCGTTTTCCGTTTTTTTTGCGGACCCATTGACTTTCAATGGGTCCGTGGAAAAATCGGAAAATGGACCGTTTTGCAGCCGCATCCGTGATCCGTGTTTCCTGTCCGTCCAAAAAATATGACCTGTCCTATTTTTTTGACGGACAACGGTTCACGGACCCATTCAAGTCAATGGGTCCGTGAAAGAACACGGATGTACACAAGATTGGCATCCGCGTCCGTAGGTTACTTTCATACAGACGGATCCGAAGATCCGTCTGCATAAAAGCTTTTTCAGAGATGAATCCGACAGTGTATTGTAACACAGAGGCGTTCCCATGGTGATGGGGACGCTTCTAGTTAGAATATACTACGAACTGTGTACATGACTGTCCCCTGCTGCCTGGCAGCACCCGATCTCTTACAGGGGGCTGTGATCCGCACAATTAACCCCACAGGTGCTGCACCTGAGGGGTTAATTGTGCATATCATAGCCCCCTATAAGAGATCAGGGGCTGCCAGGCAGCAGGGGGCAGACCCCCCTCCCTCCCCAGTTTTAATTTCATTGGTGGCCAGTGCGGCCCCCCACCCGCCCCCCTCCCTCTATTGTAATATCATTGGTGGCCAGTGTGCAGCATCCCCCGGCCCCCCCTCCCTCCCTTTATTGTATTATCATTGGTGGCCAGTGTGCAGCCCCCCCCGCCCCCCCTCCCTCTATTGTAATATCATTGGTGGCCAGTGTGCGGCCTCCCCCTCCCTCCCTCCATTGTATTATCATTGGTGGCCAGTGTGCGCCCCCCCCCCCCCGGCCCCCCTTCTATTGTATTAATATCATTGGTGGCCAGTGTGCGGCCTCCCCTCTCCCCCTTCCCCCCCGATCATTGGTGGCAGCGGAGATTCCGATCGGAGTCCCAGTTTAATCGCTCTGGGTCTCCGATCGGTAACCATGGCAACCAGGACACTACTGCAGGCCTGGTTGCCATGGTTACTTAGCAATATTACAATATTAGAAGCATCATACTTATCTGCTGCGATGTCTGTGACCGGCCGGGAGCTCCTCCTACTGGTAAGTGACAGATCATTAAGCAATGCACCGCACAGACCTGTCACTTACCAGTAGGAGGAGCTCCCGGCCGGTCACAGACATCGCAGCAGGTAAGTATGATGCTTCTAATATTGTAATATTGCTAAGTAACCATGGCAACCAGGCCTGCAGTAGCGTCCTGGTTGCCATGGTTACCGATTGGAGCCCCAGAGCGATTAAACTGGGACTCCGATTGTAATCTCCGCTGCCACCAATGATCGGGGGGGGGGGGGGGGGCCGCACACTGGCCACCAATGATAATACAATAAAGGGAGGGGGGGGGAGACGGAGGCCGCACACTGGCCACCAATGAAATTACAATAGAGGGGGGGGCCGCACACAGGCCAACAATGATATTACAATAGAGGGGGGCGGGGGGGCCGCACACTGGCCACCAATGATATTCAAACTGGGGAGGGAGGGGGGTCTGCCTCCTGCTGCCTGGCAGCCCCTGATCTCTTACAGGGGGCAATGATACGCACAATTAACCCCTTCAGGTGCGGCACCTGAAGGGTTAATTGTGCTGATCACAGCCCCCTGTAAAAGATCGGGTGCTGCCAGGCAGCAGTCATGTACACAGTTAGTAGTATATTCTAACTAGAAGCGTCCCCCTCACTATGGGAACGCCTCTGTGTTAGAATATACTGTCGGATCTGAGTTTCACGATGTAACTCAAATCCGATGGTATATTCTAACAGAGGCGTTCCCATGGTGATGGGGACGCTTCAAGTTAAAATATACCATCGGATTGGAGAAAACTCCGATCCTATGGTATATTAACTCCTGACTTTACATTGAAAGTCAATGGGGGACGGATCCGTTTGAAATTGCACCATATTGTGTCAACGTCAAACGGATCCGTCCCCATTGACTTGCAATGTAATTCAGGACGGATCCGTTTGGCTCCACACGGCCAAGCGGACACCAAAACGACTTTTTTTTTATGTCCGTGGATCCTCCAAAAATCAAGGAAGACCCACGGACGAAAAAACGGTCACGGATCACGGAAAAAAGAAACCCGTTTTTGCGGACCGCAAAAAAAAACGGTTGTGTGCATGAGGCCTTACTTTCAGTTCTATTCTTCCCACCTTTGTAAATTATCCGCAGATACAGCCTCATATTTAGGAACATTAAACTTGCCTGACTGATGACTTGCCCTTTTGGAAGCACTTCCCTGAAATTGGGTAAAGACCCGGGCCTGGGTGGGCTGCCTATAGATGAATTTAAATGCTAAAGGAATGATGTACTCAGCCACTTACAGTACATAATGACAGCTTCACATTGTCCCTTTATGAGTCATCTATTATAGTATTTGCCAAGCCTGGTGTGGGTCATATATGGGAAAATGTCTTTATTCAATTGAGATTATAAAACACTGGCACTTCGGTTGAACCAAATCGTCTCTTCCTTTATTCACTCAGATCAATCTGTCTTCATGCTTGACAGATCCACCTCTGCAAATATTAGGCAGGTATTAATTCATGACTGTATGGCTCTACAGGGGACCAGGTCTAGGCTTTGTTGGATGCGGCCAAGGCATTTGATTCCCCTGAGTAAACTTTTTCTGTTGGCATGTATGTGGTCATTTGGCTTTGGTCCCAATTTCATAACCAGGGTCTAGCTTTTATATTTTTCTCCAGAGGCTCATGTTCTTACCAATGAACCTTTCCACTTGAAGCATCTACTATCACTATCCACTCATCAACTGACAGAAGGAGAGGTCTGGTGTACTTTTCATCATCTTCAGGCTGCATATGGTATTCCCTAGTAGGCATTTTAGAGATTTTTGCAGCTCAGGCATGCACTTACTTCCCTGACTATCCTTGGATCTCCATACATACTTTCTGATTCTGTTATTCTGCCCTTCACCAACCACATCTACTACCTCTGCTATATGCGCTGCTCTTTCGTATCAGTTTCATGCCACACGCCTAACATTTGCAAGAATAAAATATGTAGAGTCCAGATGTATATGGTTATTAGATGTTGACACCTGGGATGACATGTTATCCTCTGATTTACAGATTTTCCCAGTTTCTAATATTAAACTGTCTCAACTATATATCACACACCAAGCCTATCTTAATCCTGTTAGGTTGCATAGAGCTGGGGGTCATCCCTACATCTCAATGCCATAAATGTGCAGCTATGGAGGCAGATTTCATACACTTACAGGGAACCTGTCATCAACGTTATGGTGCCCATACTAACAGCAGAATAAAGTAGAGACAGGTGAGTTGATTTCAGCGGTCTGTCATTTATAAGTAAAAAGTAAGTGGTTGCCGAGAACCAACATCACAATCATTGCAGACTGGGCCTGGAAAAGAGTCACGGCCACCTGAGAAGAGTCATGGTTATTCCTGAATTCTAGCCCTCCCTGCCCACCTGCTGATGACTGACAGTCTTCTACCTAGTTTTCTCTCTTTATCTGTAGTAGAGAACAGCCAATTATCAGCAGATGGGTGAGAGCAGGAGATTATGGATAACCAGGACTCTTCTCAGGTAGATTTGACTCTTTTCCAGGCCTGGGCTGCAATGATTATGATGCTGGTTCTCAGCAACCACTGACTTTTAGCTCATGAGTGACACACCGCTGAGATCAGCATTTCTGTCAAAAAGTTGATGACAGGTTCCCTTTAACCACCTCCGGACCGCTGTACGCACAGACGCGTCCTGGAGGTGGTTGTTTCATTCCGAGTGGACGCGCCGGCGCGTCCTCTCGCGAGACGCGAGATTTCGGTCACAGCCGGCCCGCGCATCGCGGGCCGGCAAAAGTTAGAGGAGAATTGCATCAGCAACCTGCCAGCCAATGATCGTCGCTGGCAGGTTGCTGATTTTTAAAAAATCGAATCACAAGCCATATAACAGATCATATTAGTAAATATGATCTGTTATATGGCTTCTCTGCTCCTCTGCTGGTCCTTTTCGTCGGTTGGATCCAGCAGAGGAGCAGACTTCACAGTGAGTACACCAAACAGCACACCTTAGCCCCAGATCAACCCCCTGCACCCCAATTAACCCTTTGATCGCCCCTGTCAATCACCTAGTGAAAGACAAAAAGTGATCAGTGTAAACTGTCACTTTTTTTTTTCACTAGTATTGGCTGTTAGGTTTTAGGGATAGTTTAGGCCCCTTGGTTAGGTCGTTAGCCCACCCCACCGCAGTCACTTTTATTCGCTGATTAGCGTATCGCTAATCAGCATTTGTACTTTTATAGTATCTGTAAGTGATCAAAACTGATCACAGTCAGATCTATAATTGTATTAGTGTCACCTTAGCTCGCCCTCCACCCAAAACGCAGTGTTTGCCCGATCAGGCCTGATCGGTCGCCCACACGTGCGTTCACCCACGCCCGCCCCACCGCAGTGACAAAAAAATATTATTTTTTGATCACTGCACATTCACTTTACACGCACTGCGGCGATAAAAAAAATCAGTTTTGATATTTTTTATCAACCGCAGCAGCAGCAGCCTCCGGTACTTCGCTAGCCTCCCCTTTGTAAGACAGGCTTGCTTTTTTTCTTGGGTAGTCTCAGGGAATACCCCTAAATTTAGTAGTCCAAAATGTCAAACAGGGGGTATTCTTCTGAAGAGGCCTACAGGATTCTGACCCAGTCGGATGAGGAGTGGGAACCCTCATCTGACGAATCTAGCGGGTCAGAATATGAACCTGTGGAAAGCAGTGGCTCTCTGACCCAAAGTTCGGACGAGGAGGTTGAGGTCCCTGGCAGCACCAGGCGTACCCGGCCCCGTGTCGCTAGACCACAGGTTACGCAGGATCCGCTTCAAGAGCAGCAGAGTGGGGCTGTCGCTGCCGGATCACGTGGTGAGGCATACACCAGCAGCGCAGCCCTTCCTGGACCTAGTACCAGCACTGCCGTACAACCTGGTGAAGTAGCGAGCACCAGAAGGGCAGTTGAAGCTGGTACGGTGGCACGTGCAGTAGTTACCCCGTCGCAACCACCGCGCAGACAGGCCCGTAGACCCCCTAGAGTCCCTGAGGTGCTGGCAAACCCTGATTGGCAGTCACCAACTTCAGCCGCACCTGTAGTTCCCCCTTTCACCGCCCAGTCTGGAGTTCGGGTTGAGACGGCTCAAATCGGTTCGGCCCTGGGATTTTTTGAGCTGTTCTTGACTGCGGAGCTCTTGGACTTAGTCGTGGCAGAGACAAACCGGTATGCCACACAATTTATAACCGCAAACCCGGGAAGCTATTATGCCCAGCCTTTCCGGTGGAAACCAGTCCAAGTTTCCGAACTTAAAATTTTTCTGGGCCTTCTCCTCAACATGGGCCTGACAAAAAAGCATGAATTGCGGTCATATTGGTCCACGAACCCAATTCATCACATGCCCATGTTCTCTGCTGCTATGTCCAGGACACGATTTGAGACCATCCTGCGTTTTCTGCATTTTAGCGACAACACCACCTCCCGTCCCAGAGGCCACCCAGCTTTTGACCGGCTCCACAAAATTCGGCCCCTCATAGACCATTTCAACCAGAAATTTGCAGATTTGTATACCCCTGAGCAAAACATCTGCGTAGACGAGTCCCTAATACATTTTACCGGGCGCCTTGGCTTCAAACAATACATCCCAAGCAAGCGTGCCCGGTATGGGGTCAAATTGTATAAGCTCTGTGAAAGGGCCACAGGCTATACCCACAAATTTCGGATCTATGAGGGAAAAGATCAGACCCTGGAGCCGGTCGGTTGCCCTGACTACCTGGGGAGCAGTGGGAAGACAGTCTGGGACTTGGTGTCACCCTTATTCGGCAAGGGGTACCATCTTTATGTGGACAATTTTTACACAAGTGTGGCCCTCTTTAGGCATTTGTTTCTAGAACGGATTTGCGCCTGTGGCACCGCGCGAACTAGTCGCGTGGGCTTCCCCCAACGGCTTGTAACCACCAGTCTTGCAAGGGGGGAGAGGGCTGCCTTGTGTAACGAAGAACTGCTCGCGGTGAAATGGAGAGACAAGCGTGACGTTTACATGCTCTCCTCCATTCACGCAGACACGACAATCCAAATTGAAAGGGCAACCCGTGTCATTGAAAAGCCCCTCTCAGTCCACGACTATAATGCGCTCATGGGAGGGGTGGACTTCAATGACCAGATGTTGGCTCCCTATTTAGTTTCCCGCAGAACCAGACGCTGGTATAAGAAGGTGTCTGTATATTTAATTCAATTGGCGCTGTATAATAGTTTTGTTCTCTACAGTAAGGCTGGGAGAACAGGATCCTTCCTCAAATTCCAGGAAGAGATCATTGAGAACCTCCTTTACCCAGGAGGTTCCGTGGCCCCATCCACCAGTGTAGTTAGCCGTCTACACGAGCGACATTTCCCCAGTGTCGTTGCTGGTACCTCAACCCAACCGCCACCCCGAAAAAAATGTTGTGTCTGTAGCAGGAGTGGAATAAGGCGTGACACCCGCTATTTCTGTCCTGACTGCCCTGACCACCCTGCCCTATGCTTAGGAGAGTGTTTCCGGAAGTACCACACACAGGTACACCTAGCATAGGGATTGCATCTCACAGGACAGGCACACAGGGCTATTAGGGCCCTTTTACTCACAGCTGCTGCAAACCTCTCCTTTCACCTGGGATAAAGTGCATAACGTACTTCGCCACATCTTTGGGCGATTTGCGCTTTGCACATTGTCCCATGGGGAAGGAGAGGTTTGTTCTATAAAGGTAAAAAAAACGAAACAAAAAAAAAATTACCGGTAAGTAAAAAAGTTTAAAAAGTTAAAAAAAAGTTAATATGTTCTGTTCTGAAGTTAAAAAATTTATTGCGTTGCGGCCTGGTTTTTTCTTTTTTGTATTGTTTTTTTTACCTTCCAGGTGGACCAACCAATCGACTAGCTGCAGCACTGATGTGCATTCTGACAGAAGCATTGCGCTGCTGTCAGATTACACGCAAGTCGGTGTATGCGGCGCTGCAAGACGAGATTTCTCCTCTGCAGTAAAAGATACGTTTGCCGAGGCATATGAGCTGAGGAGGTGGCGGTGTTCATATACTTTGGCAAACACTTTGTATATATATAAAAAAAAAAATCCCGGCAATGATTTATTCATCCACATCGATTGATGTGAATGGAGAAATCGGGTTTGCCAGGGCATACGAGCTAAGTGGGTATGGATGTTGGGCGGAGCTCCTATGTCATGGCAGACGCCTTTCCCCTCCTTTTTCTTTTTTTGGCAGAGATTTTTTCATCCACATTGATCGATGCGAATGAAAAAATCTGTGCCGTTCATTTTTTTCTTTCAGCCCAGAGGCTGAACGGAAAAAAAATAATCTCATTACCCGTATGCTCAATATAAGGAGAATAGCAGAAACTCCTAATGCTGGGCATACATGTAATGATTACGGAGACCCTCAAATGCCAGGGCAGTACAAACACCCCACAAATGACCCCAATTTGGAAAGAAGACACCCCAAGGTATTTGCTGAGGGGCTTATAGAGTCCATGAAAGATTGAAATTTTTGTCCCAAGTAAGCGGAAAGGGAGACTTTGTGAGAAAAAAAAAAAAATCAATTTCCGCTAACTTGTGCCAAATTTTTTTTTTTCTATGAACTCGCCATGCCCCTCATTGAATACCTTGGGGTGTCTTCTTTCCAAAATGGGGTCACATGTGGGGTATTTATACTGCCCTGGCATTTTAGGGGCCCCAAAGCGTGAGAAGAAGTCTGGTATCCAAATGTCTAAAAATGCCCTCCTAAAAGGAATTTGGGCACCTTTGCCCACCTAGGCTGCAAAAAAGTGTCACACATGTGGTATCTCCGTATTCAGGAGAAGTTGGTGAATGTGTTTTGGGGTGTCATTTTACATATACCCATGCTGGGTGAGAGAAATATCTTGGTCAAATGCCAACTTTGTATAAAAAAATGGGAAAAGTTGTCTTTTGCCAAGATATTTCTCTCACCCAGCATGGGTATATGTAAAATGACACCACAAAACACATTCCCCAACGTCTCCTGAATACGGAGATACCAGATGTGTGACACTTTTTTGCAGCCTAGGTGGGCAAAGGGGCCCATATTCCAAAGAGCACCTTTCGGATTTCACAGGTCATTTACCTACTTACCACACATTAGGGCCCCTGGAAAATGCCAGGGCAGTATAACTACCCCACAAGTGACCCCATTTTGGAAAGAAGACACCCCAAGGTATTCCGTGAGGGGCATGGCGAGTTCCTAGAATTTTTTATTTTTTGTCACAAGTTAGTGGAAAATGATGATTTTTTTTTATTTTTTATTTTTTTCATACAAAGTCTCATATTCCACTAACTTGTGACAAAAAATAAAAACTTCCATGAACTCACTATGCCCATCAGCGAATACCTTGGGGTCTCTTCTTTCCAAAATGGGGTCACTTGTGGGGTAGTTATACTGCCCTGGCATTCTAGGGGCCCAAATGTGTGGTAAGGAGTTTGAAATCAAATTCTGTAAAAAATGACGAGTGAAATCCGAAAGGTGCTCTTTGGAATATGGGCCCCTTTGCCCACCTAGGCTGCAAAAAAGTGTCACACATCTGGTATCTCCGTATTCAGTAGAAGTTGGGGAATGTGTTTTGGGGTGTCTTTTTACATCTACCCATGCTGGGTGAGATAAATATCTTGGTCAAATGCCAACTTTGTATAAAAAAAATGGGAAAAGTTGTCTTTTGCCAAGATATTTCTCTCACCCAGCATGGGTATATGTAAAATGACACCCCAAAACACATTCCCCAACTTCTACTGAATACGGAGATACCAGATGTGTGACACTTTTTTGCAGCCTAGGTGGGCAAAGGGGCCCACATTCCAAAGAGCACCTTTCGGATTTCACAGGTCATTTTTTACAGAATTTGATTTCAAACTCCTTACCACACATTTGGGCCCCTAGAATGCCAGGGCAGTATAACTACCCCACAAGTGACCCCATTTTGGAAAGAAGAGACCCCAAGGTATTCGCTGATGGGCATGGCGAGTTCATGGAAGTTTTTATTTTTTGTCACAAGTTAGTGGAATATGAGACTTCGTAAGAAAAAATAAAATAAAAATCATCATTTTCCGCTAACTTGTGACAAAAAATAAAAAGTTCTATGAACTCACTATGCCCATCAGCGAATACCTTAGGGTGTCTACTTTCCGAAATGGGGTCATTTGTGGGGTGTTTGTACTGTCTGGCCATTGTAGAACCTCAGGAAACATGACAGGTGCTCAGAAAGTCAGAGCTGCTTCAAAAAGCGGAAATTCACATTTTTGTACCATAGTTTGTAAACGCTATAACTTTTACCCAAACCATTTTTTTTTTTACCCAAACATTTTTTTTTTTATCAAAGACATGTAGAACAATAAATTTAGAGAAAAATTTATATATGGATGCCGTTTTTTTTTGCAAAATTTTACAACTGAAAGTGAAAAATGTCATTTTTTTTGCAAAAAAATCGTTAAATTTCGATTAATAACAAAAAAAGTAAAAATGTCAGCAGCAATGAAATACCACCAAATGAAAGCTCTATTAGTGAGAAGAAAAGGAGGTAAAATTCATTTGGGTGGTAAGTTGCATGACCGAGCAATAAACGGTGAAAGTAGTGTAGGTCAGAAGTGTAAAAAGTGGCCTGGTCTTTCAGGGTGTTTAAGCACTGGGGGCTGAGGTGGTTAATATGGTCATGTTCATTCTGGGCTGAAGTAGTTGCTGCAATAAACACTTTTTTTTTTTTTTTTTTTTTTAAACAAGTTGTCCTTTATTTTAATTATTTTCATAACCCTTCAATTTAAACCCCCCCCTCCCCAAATCTGAGAAAACTCAATTGCCCTCCCCCCCTGCCCCTATTCGAAACTAACTAACGTCCTGCCAGAACATTCGCCATACCTTTCGACAGACATGGTCTAGAATAATGATATCAACATATTAGTAACGTTGTGGGTGGTTGTAGGAAACCTGTTATTGTGCCAAGCGCCCTAGCGACACCTTCAACTGTTCCTCCAGATACCATTTTGTTAAAGTGAAGGGTCTCATGATGTGTTCAATATCAGAGTCAGAGAAAAACTGTGTCAGAAAGCCTCTCCACCTCCTTAGGAACCTGCCTCCCTTCCCTTCCTTATGTTTCATAACATCCCCTCGCTCCAGATTCAGTAGCTCTCTAAGGCATGCTAAAATGTCATCCCTTGAGGGGACCGAAGGCCGGAGCCAATGTTGTAAAATGCTCCTCTTAGTTACCATACAGAGTGCATGGAAGAGGGTCGGTAGTCTCCGCTCCAGAAGGACCCCATCCTTTAGCTCCTCCCAATAATGAAAGAGAAAGGTCATAGGGCTCAACGGGACCGTCAAATTCCAACTATCCTTAGATATTTGGGCCACCTGCTTCCATAGATCCTGTATGTGGGGGCAGGACCAAAGACCATGAAATAGATCAGTGTGCATGACCTTACATTTTGGGCAACTGGTGATCCTGTCCGACCTGTTGGGACCTGTCGGGAGGTTAAAAGCATAAATAGCATTATGCATTATCCTGAAATGTGTGTCCCTCCAATCTTCATTTATGACTGAATTCCTCATGGCCCACCATCCCTTCAGAATCTTCTCTCCTGCCTCGTTGTCCTCTAATATACGAGCCCATGGGCGAAAAGCTAGGTGTGGCAGGCCATCCCCCAAAATCACCCTTAATTGGGAATATAATAGAGAAATGGATTGTGGGCCTGTACCCTTCATTACTATCTTATCAAAGTCATTCGTCGCAATTTACTTAGAGACATCCCTCAGCCTATCAGTTAAGAATTTATTAACCTGGGAGTATTGAATAGTTTGAAAAGGACTCAGGTGAAAAACGTCCCTAATCTCCTGACATGATAGCCATCTATTCTCAGTCTTGTGTAACAACTGCTGGGCCGTCAGTATTCCTTTCTGTTTCTATTCCTTAAACAGAGCATTCCTCCTTCCCTGTTCAAATTCCGTATGCCCCCACAGAGGTAAAAACTGTAAACACTGTATTACCACTTAATGTATCGGCAGAACCCAGGTTGTGCTTATTTGGCATTTAACTTCCTCCATTAATCATTCTTCATGGCACGTAAGGCAATTGCGCTGGGATGGACGGCCCCATCTTCCCCCACTAAGTCTCAGTGGCTACAATGTATTAATGATATACTGCCTAATGAAAGATTGGTGCACCACCACCAGAAATGCCCACAAAAATGTGAGAAGATTTGGGCTTCCTGGTATAACCAGCCTTGTACTCTTGCCCTTACCTGTCCAGATACTAATTCTTAACATATATTTTGTATTATTTCTGTTACTTGAGTGACGCAGTTTGCTTTTTTGTGTTTATGACTATGAGCTGTATGTCCTCTCCGATCCATCAGACGCTCTTTGCCTTGTTTTACACTGCGGGTGATGTACCATGCCTCGTTATGAAAATTTTGAAGTAAACCGAATTTGTTATTCAAAAAACAAGACCTCATATGACTATGTAAACAGGAAAATGTATAGCCCTTGGAAGGCAAGGAGAAAAAAAAACAAAATGTAATGTCCAAAATTGGCTGTGTCCTGAAGGAAATCAATAAAAGATAAAAAAGCAGATGTGTATTGTTATATGTAGTACTGCAGTGTGGTTTCAATATGCGCAGTTCCTGGAACCTCTCTATGGTACTAGAATGATTGTTTCAAACCAACACATCATTCAACTTAACAACTTTTGGGGTGGTCAGTGATAAGCTTTACCATCATTGCACTTGCTTTACTACTGCCCATGAAAAATGCATGTCTGACAACAGGAATGCACAATCACATGTGGGATATAGCGGTCTCTGTTTTGAGTGAAATTAATCAGACTAGTGAGGGACAGCTTTAAAACTATATCTGGCTTTAGGAAATCAGATGCCATTTAATTATAAGACATCTGGATTTATAAATCATACATTTCATATAACCATACAACACACACATATTTCGAGACATTGGTTGTGGAATGTAGCTCCTTACATTTCTGAAGTGATGAGGAAATATTGCTTGTGGTATGCTAAGCAATAGCTCATTTCTATTCAAAGGCAAGAGTAGATTAGTTCAATCTGCATATAGCAGCTGTGACTTGTCACATTGCTTACATTCCATAGACACCTTTTACATTCCTGATACAAGTGTGTTCAAACTCAATGAACCAATCCAGTATACAGAAAATAGAGCAGAAAGCTTTGCAACAGCTTAATACAACAGTGCCATGCCTGTGGAAAGATGGAGGTAGAGAGAACAGACAGCACTCACCATCACTTATTATTATACTGCCCAAAAAAAGGAAGGAAACACAGATCTCGATGAATGAAAGATTCATGTTGGAAATCTTTCGGCTGGTTTCACATCTGTGGCACAGCATTCCGGCAGGCTGTTCTCTGCTGGAGTTCTCCGGATCCGTCAAGGCCGATTAACTATAATGGAATCCGGTGGAGATCCAGCCACAACCCGGCAAATTTGCAGAGAATCGGCCTGACAAAAAGTTCTGTGTGCATCGTTTTTTTGTCCGGACAATTCCCGGCATCCTAGGTAGGAACGGCCTGCCGGAAGGCTATACCGCACATGTGAAAGTAGTCTTACTGGTATAAATTGTGTTATTCAATGAGAACCAAATTAAGCATCAACAGTTAAAATAAAACAAAATCATCAACCAACTGAGGGCTGGATTCCAAATCACCCCAAAAATCTAAGTAAAAAATTGTATGCACAGGCAGATCCATCCACATTTGCTTGGATTTGAACACAGCAACCCATATTGTGAGTAGTGTGTATGGCCCCCTACGTGCCTATATGCACTTCTGACAATGTCTGGACAAATTTGGTGTTATTGCTCTCACACTCGCTCATACTGATCATTGGAAGTTCAACATGGCTCCTCATGGCAAAGAACTCTCTGAGGATCTAAAAAAATGAATTGTTGCTCTACATAAAGATGGCCTAGCCTATAAGAAGATTGCCAACACCCTGAAAATGATCTGCAGAACAACCATACAGACCATATAGCGGCTTAAGAAGACTCTACTCAGAACAGGCCTCGCTATGGTTGAGTGCACATTCTCAGCGTCATATCCAGGGGTTGTCTTTTCAAAATAGACTTATGAGTGCTGCCAGCATTACCGCAAGGGTTAAAGGGGTGGGAGGTCAGCCTGGCAGTGCTCAGACCATACGCCGCACACTGCATCAAATTGGACTGCATGGTTGTTGTCCCAGAAGGAAATCTCTTAGGAAGATGATGCACAAGAAAGCCTGCAAACAGTTTTCTGAAGACAAGCAGACTAAGGACATGAATTACTGGAATCAAGTCCTGAGGTCTGATGAGACCAAGATAAACTTATTTGGTTCAGATGGTGTCAAGAGTGTGTGGTGGCAACCAGGTGAGGAGTACAAAGACAAGTTGCCTTACATTCCGTCAAGCACAGTGGTCAGAGTGTCATGGTTTGGGGCTGCATGAGTGCTGCTGGCTGTGGGGAGATACAGTTCATTGAGGGAACCATGAATAACAAGATGAACTGTGACATACTGAAGCAGAACATGATCCCCTTCCTTTCAGAAACTGGGCCACAGGGCAGTATTCCAACATGTTAACAACCCCAAACTCACCTCCAAGACGACCACTGCCTTGCTAAAGAAACTGAGGGTAAAGGTGCTTGACTGGCCAAACATGTATCCAGACCTAAACCCTATTGAGCATCTGTGGGGAATCCTCAAACGGAAGGTGGAGGAGACCAAGGTCTCTAACATCCACCAGCTCCATGATGCCATCATGGAGGAGTAGAAGAGGATTCCAGTGGCAACCCGTGAAGCTCTAGTGAACTCTGTGCCCAAGAGAATTAAGGCAGTGCTTGGGAATAATGGTGGCCACAAAAATATTAATAATTTGGCCATTTTCACTTAGGGGTGTACTCACTTTTCTTGCCAGCGGTTTATTTGTGTTGTGTTATTTTGAGGGCACACCATATTTACACTGTTATACAAGCTGTACACTGACTACTTTACATTGTATCAAAGTGTCAGATCTTCAGTGTCGTCCCATGAAACGATATAGTAAAATATTTACAAAAATGTCAGGGGTGTACTCACTTCTGTGAGATACTGTATATAGTCTCAATACTGCTCATATATATTGTTTTTTAACCAAATAACATCCAAATATCTTCATACCAAGTTATCACCTTTTGAAATGCCTGCAATTCTACTTTTGAACCATAACATTAAATAAGTTAAAAGGGGTTTTCTCACTTCAGCAAATGGTATTTATCATGTAGAGAAAGTTAATACAAGGCACTTACTAATGTATTGTTATTACCCATATTGCCTCCTTTGCTGGCTGGATTAATTCTTCATCATATTATACACTGCTAGTTTCCATGGTTACAACCACCCTGCAATCCATCAGTGGTGCTTGTGCTTGCACACTATAGGAAAAAGCTTTTTTATAGTATGCAAGCACGGCCACCGATTCTAAATTGCAGGGTGGTCGTAACCATGGAAACAAGCAGTGTATAATGTGATAGAAAAATGAATCCAGCCAGCAAAGGAAGGAATAAGGACACTCACAATACATTAGTAAGTGGCTTGCATTAACTTTCTCTACATAATAAATGCTATTTTCTGAAGTGAGACAACCCCTTTAATCTAAGTATGCAGCACATTTGCTTGGCTAAGTCGGTCAAAGGTACTGTTGTCACTAGAAACCAATTACATTAAAGGATACTGATTAAGCAAGCATCAAAAGCTTCTCTGACGTTCATAATCACATGGTCATTCCTGCATTCCAAGACTATCAGACTCTAAAACATTACGCAAATGCAGCTCATACTATCTAATTATGGAGCAAGGTCATCAAGTGATCTTTAGTCACAGTAACTGAGGCACGTGATATTTTATGGTTGTGATACAAAATGTCAATGACAGTGCAAGACAAATCCTAAACTCATATTACTATTATTCTTCTATCTCATTTACACCTGCACTTATATCTGTAAGGAAATAGTAATGGGAACATCTTGTTTAGACATCTTTTTTAAGTAGGAAAACAACAAAAATTATATAAAATCTGTCAGCATGTGATTTATTAAATTAATGTCATTTTTACTGCACTGTAAAAACAAAGAAAACAACAATGGAGCATTATATTTTTTCACAATTTTTTTTTTAAGTTATATGTTAGAGGTGCCCCAAAGTGGTGACATTAAAAATACTTGTCCCACATAAAAAAAATACTGTCATACAGCTATGTCGACGAAAAAAAATAAAAAAAATATGGATTTTGAAATATGGAGATGAAAGGATGAAAAAATAATAATAAACTGTAGCCTTAAAAGGTTTATCCCATCTCGGTCTTTCATGGCTGAAATGGGAATAACCAAAGTACCACAGTGTTGGCCACGGGAGGCAAAGTTACAGAAATAGCTGAGCTGTATCCATGACTCTCATAGCAGTGAATGGGAGCCAGGTAAGCAGCACAGCACAGCAAGCTACACTATCTGTAACTTGGGAATTACATAAACAGCGTAGCTTGCTGTGCGCTGCTGCTTACATAGCTCCCATTCACTACTATGAGAGTTATGTAAATGGAAGAACACTGGAGGCTCAGATGTCTCTGTAAGTCCACCCCTGGCCCATGCTTACTGCGGTTATTCTTGGCCATAAAAGTACCAAATCAGGCTGTGTCCTTAAGATGTTAAAGTATCTTCCATTTGTCCAAAGTAAAATAAATGTTGATAGATTTATGGAATTCATTTTCTGTTGCGGCAACACTATGACTAAAGAATTAAGCAAGACTAACCTTTACAGGTCAAAAGTTCCAGAAGTTACATAACGCCAGAGACGGAATGAAACCGACAAGTCATTGTCAAAGTACAAAGTACAATTTTTGAGTCTGCACATTTGGTACTATATTCAAGTCATCCAACCTTTAGACCATCATTTAGAAGTGATGCATACTTTTCTAACCTGTCATTTCTTTCACAATCCTGAACCTAAGAAATGAATCCCTTGTTTGTATAAATGATAACATCTCAAACAGGCAATGCATGCCCCATCTATACTCAATTAAAAATCCCAACACCGATATACAGCACAATACATTATCCTATAAAGCACAGAAATTCTGACATCACTGAGGAAAAACTGCAAGATACGGCAAAAGATAGGACATGTCTTATCTTTTGCAGAGTGGAGGTACGGCTCCCCATGACCAGTCTCATTTAACAATATGTGCACCAGAAAGTAGTGCACATTACACCAGACGTCTGCTCCAGCCTGTTAATAGATGAATCTGATCTTTCTCCAGTGGAGTGTTTCGCACTGGTCTTAGCAAATGACCCCCAGAGGGTTTATCAGGGAACCACCACAAGCGGAGAAAGACCTCTGCCATACATGTACCACGGAAGTCTGGCCTTTACAAATGGTGCCCACTTGCGAGCGCAACGAGCACCATAGCCACTGGGTTTCTGCTGTTTTAACCCCTTCAAGACCGAGCCAGTTTTCACCATCACGACCAAGCCCTATTTTGCAAATCTGACATGGTTCACTTTATATGATAACTTCGGAACGCTTTTACTTATCCAAGCGATTCTGAGACTGTTTTCTCGTGACACATTGTACTTCATGTTAGTGGTATATTTGAGTCAATATGTTTTACCTTTATTTATAAAAAAAATCCCCAAATTACAGAAAATGTTGAAAAATCCACTATTTTCAAAATTTGAATTTCTCTCCTTTTAAGACGGATAGTGATACCTCATAAAAGAGTTATTATTTAACATTCCCCATATTTACCTTATGTTGGCATCATTTTGTAAATGTTATTTTATTTTTTAGTACGTTAGAAGGCTTTGAATTTTAGAAAGAAAGAAGATTTCCAAAGCCACTTTTTTTAAGCACCAGTTCAGTTATAAAGTCACTTTGTGGGGCTTATATAGTAGAAATCACCCATAAATGACCCCATTTTAGAACCTACTCCCCTTAAATGACTAAAAATAGATTTTACAAACTTTGTTAACCCTTTAGCTGTTTCATAAGAATGAAAGGGATTATACAACCCCTATCAAGGCCCCACCCCAATGCCCAGGCACCTAATATAGGTTATACTTACCCCACACCCCGGCACACGCATCGCTCCTGCTACCCCCACTGCATCTCCCTGTCGCGCAGATCAAAACATCTGGCAACTTGCACACAATAGCATGCCGCGACGGGGATGAGTCTTTCTAGCATCCAAGGTGACGCTAGGGAGGCTCGTACCAGCCATGGCCTGCAATTTCAAAATGTCACTTTTTTTTGCAGATTTTCTATTTTTAACTATTTTCCCTGTAAGACAGAAAGGATTAACAGCCAATCAAAACTCAATATTTATTACCTTGATTCTGCAGTTAACATAAACACCCCCATGTGGTCGTAAACTGCTGTATGGCACATGGCAAGGCACAGAAGGGAAGGAGCGCCATATGGATTTTGGACAGCAGATTTTACTGGGATAACGTTCAGTTGCCATGTCGCATTTGAAGACTCCATGATGAACCCCTACAGTAGAAACTCCCAAAAAGTCACCCCATTTTGGAAACTATGGGATAAGGTGACAGTTTTATTGGTGCTATTTTGGGGTACATATGATTTTTGATTGCTCGATATTACACTTTTTGTAAGGCAAGGTAACCTCAAAATGTCTGTTATTTTTAGTTTTTTACAGAGTTCTCCTGACAGGTTAGATTATGTGTTGTTTTTATAGAGCAGGCAGATACGGACGTGACAATACCAAATATGTGAATATGGTTATAAGGCAGCTCTCACCTGTGTTGTTGCAATCACCCTCTGTGCACGGATGCCGCACCTGGATGCGGTAAAGTCCAGAAATATGTGAAGAAAATATCCAGCCCAGTTCAGGTGAAGTATAGTTGACTTTATTCCAGCATCTAAAAACCATACAGCAAGTATATACAGTTGTGTTCCAAATTATTCAACCCCCAATGCTGTAAAGGGTTTTAGGGAATTTAGTGTACATTTGTAATTGTGTTCAGAATGAAATCTTACAAGGACTTTTTAAAGAACCAAATGCAACTAAAATGACATCAATTGTTTTTGTAATACAGTATTAAAATGTTTTTTTTGTGATTTCTTCATTGTCACAATTATTCAACCCCTTAAAGACTACCACTCTTAAGAACAGAGGTTCATTCAAGTGTTTTCGATCAGGTATTGAAAACACCTGTGGATGTCAAGGAGCAGCAATCAAGCATAATAAGCACCAATTAGGCAGATTTAAAAGGACTGTGATACTCAGCTCCTTCTAGACATTTACTGGTGTGTTTACAAACATGGTGATGTCAACAGAATGGTCCGGGAAGACAAGAGAAGAGGTGATTTCTCTTCACAGGAAGGGCAATGGCTATAAGAAGATTGCAAAGATGTTAAACATACCAAGAGACACCATAGGAAGCATCATTCGCAAATTCAAGGCAAAGGGCACTGTTGAAACGCTACCTGGTCGTGGCAGAAAGAAGATGCTGACTTCGACTGCTGTGCGCTACCTGAAGCACTAAGTGGAGAAAAGTCCCCGTGTGACTACTGAGGAACTGAAAAAAGATTTGTCAGATGTGGGTACTGAAGTTTCAGCTCAGACAATAAGGCGCACACTGCGTAATGAAGGCCCCCATGCCAGAACTCCCAGGCGCACCCCCTTGCTGTCTCCAAAGAATAAGAAGAGTCGACTTTAGTATATCAAAAGTCATGTGGACAAACCACAATAGTTTTGGGATAGTGTTCTGTGGACTGATGAAACAAAATTAGAACTGTTTGGGCCCATGGATCAACGCTATGTTTGGAGGAGAAAGAACAAGGCCTATGAAGAAAAGAACACCTTGCCTACTGTGAAGCATGGTAGGGGGTCAATCATGCTTTGGGGCTGTTTTGCTTCTACAGGTACAGGGAAGCTTCAGCATGTGCAAAGTACCATGAATTCTCTTCAGTACCAGGAGATATTGGATGAAAATGTGATGCAGTCTGTCACAAACCTGAGGCTTGGGAGACGTTGGACCTTTCAACAGGACAATGATCCCAAGCATACCTCCAAGTCCACTAGAGCATGGTTGCAGATTAAAGGCTGAAACATTTTGAAGTGGCCATCGCAGTCACCAGACTTAAATCCGATTGAGAACCTCTGGTGGGACTTAAAGAAAGCAGTTGCAGCGCGCAAGCCTAAAAATGTGACTGAACTGGAGGATTTTGCCCATGAAGAATGGGCGAAGATACCCGTAGATCGCTGCAAGACACTTGTGTCAAGCTATGCTTCACGTTTAAAAGCTGTTATAACTGGAAAAGGATGTTGTATTAAGTACTAAGATTGAATGTCACTTGGGGGTTGAATAAAACTGATAATGATGTGAGCACAGAAAATACATTTGTGGTTATTTCATTATAAATGTTATGTTATATTTGTCTGACTTAGAAGTGCCTCTTTGATTTAATTGTAAACAAGATGACTGAAATGATCAAAATCAATGTCAAACTGGCCAAAACACTCAATTTCAGTGGGGGTTGAATAATTTTGAAAACAACTGTATCTACATGTTTCAGACCTCTCAAATATATGTGTCCTTCCTCATGACAAGCATGAATATGAAATGGGAGCACCTCCACATATATCCTGAAACTAACCCCAGGTTAATGGATATCACCTGGGAGGAGGAGACGTCAGGAGTCGGTCCCATACAAATTAAGTGGGTTAAAAAACCTACAAGCCAAAACATGAAAAAAACACACACAGTGGAAAGAGGCTGAGGTACAAATCCTAGCACTAAAACAATAGTGATGAATAGAATTCAGTGTTCATAAATGTTTAACATGGAAATACACATAAATTAGAGAAACAAATATAGCATATAATCAGTACTGCAGAATGAGGTCATGGCGTTTATTTAGTCCCTGTGGCTGGCGGGATCCCAGCTGGAAGATCCAGAAGGCTTCTCTATTTAGGAGTTTCCTTCTGTGATCCCGCCCCTAGGTGGCAAATAAACCCTTTCTATACCTTTGACCTTTAAACAAGACACATCACCCGCATGTGCAATTGCAAAATGTAGGCTGGCTGCTGAGACATTGCGGTCTCTGTAATGTGGCACGTCGGATATGTGTCTACGTATCCGGTTTTTGAGTGGATTAGCAGTACAGCCTACATATTGCAAAGAGCACATTGTACACGTGATAAGATAGACCACATGTCTGGTGCTACAAATAATGTAGGATTGTATTTTATATTCTTTTCCATTTGCAGTGGATCGAAAAGTTTTCTCAGTAGTAGTATGTTCACAGCAAATACATTTTTTGTATCCACATTTGAAGCTGCCTTTATAGTGGAGCCATGTGGCTTGTGACTTTCCCCCATCTGAGAAAAAACTTGGGCTGATAATGTTGCCCAAGGTAAGTGCTCTCCTAGCCACACATTTTATTCCATTAGACACAGTTCCTGACCAATTATCATCAAAATTAAGGATGTGAAAATATTTTTTCATAATCCTGCAGATGGCAGGAAATTCTTGGCTAAACTGTGTAATGAAATAAGTGGCCTGTTTGTTGTTACCAATATTTTTGGAGAAAATTCAGGGAAGACTAGGGATTGTCTGTTCATGTCAGCAATCATTTTAGTAGCCCGCTCTATATTGATGCGTGAATGTTTCCTGTGCAGGAGTCTATCACTAATATTGGATGCTTCCCTCTCAAAGCCCTCTTGTTCAGAACAATTGCGGCGGGCACGGATCAATTCCCCTTTGGGGGTATTACGGATGGTGTGGGAGGGATGGCATGAATGGGCTAATAGTATGGTATTTCCAGCAAGCTGTTTCCGATAAGTGGACGTGCTGACTCTGTGGGTGGAAGTATTCCCCCTCAGGCACAAATCCAAAAATTGAATTTCAGTGTCATTAGTTTGAAAAACAAACTGTATGCAGTCAACACAGGAGTTGAAATACCTGATAAGCTCTGGTATGGATGCCACATCACCAGACCATACCATCAGCAGGTCATCGATGTAACGTCCATACCAGAGCAACCGATCCAAAAATGGAGAGGTGTCGATGAGGAGAAAGTAACCCTCCCACCATGCCATGAATATATTTGCAATGGGGGGAGAGAACTTGGCCCCCATCGACACCCCTGACACTTGCAGATAAAAAATGTCATCAAATAAGAAATAATTGTGCCTGAGGAGGAAATCCACCACCAGAGTAGCATATTCTCTGAGTACCGCAGTGTAATCACTATAGTGGTCAAAAAAACAACTCAGTGAGGTGATTGCCAGGTTATGGGGGATGTTGGTATAAAGGGACGTAATGTCGGCCGTTATCCACGAATGTCCCTCCTTCCAATCAAAATCTGAAAAGACCTGTAACACGGATCTTGTGTCTTTTAAAAAGCCAGGAATTAGTGACACCAGGGGTTGTAAGAGAGAGTCCACCCACTCAGAAAAGCGCTCAGAATAAGAGCCTATTCCAGCCACTATGGGTCTGAGGGGTGGAGGGAATACATTTTTGTGGACTTTAGGCAGCGCATGAAAGATAGGAGCTATTGGATGTTCCACAAAAATGTATTCCTTTTCTCTGATACTGAGACAACCAGATGATAACCCCAGCTCCAAAATCTTCTTCATTTCAGACTGAAATGACATTAGTGGGTCACTGGATAATCGGGTATATACTCGAGTGTCACTGAGCATAGTGGTCACAAGACATTTGTATAATCCCCTGTCTAAAACGACCACGGACCCACCCTTGTCTGCCTCCCTGATAATAATGTCGTCCCTCTCCCCTAGGACCCGGAGGGCAGTTCTTTCAGATGGAGTCATATTAGATTGACCCCGTACCCTGGTGGTGTCATATAAGAGACATAGATCCCTTTCCACCAGTTCTTGGTATTTAGAGCTGCCGACCGGGACTGTATGGGGTTGAAGGAATTACGGACTTGGTGGGATGCCACATCATTACAAAAATACATAGATAAAAAAATGATTCCCCGTGGCCTGCGGATCAAGAAAAATCCAACCACCATATACTCCGATTCCTTCATTATACAATGGCAAACTATTCTATCGGATTGTTCGCTAAAGTTGATGGAATTGATAGTGCAGCATGAACAAGACACCCTCTCCAATCTGAGGGAAGAAATAAAAAAAAGCACAGGACTCACTATCAGTTCATTCAAATATGCCGGCTTTCGTTGAAGCGGATAACCAACTAAAGAACAATTGTCACGAGTTGGGGGTCCCAGGAGAGACCACCGCGTCGTCAAGCAATAAACAAACGGAAATCAGGTACAGACACACAAGAGTTTATAGCACAAACAAAAACCAGGGAAGGCAGCACAGACAAAACATGAGCTCTATGTACCGTCAGCACAGTGGGAGAAAACCCCCACTGCGCCACTGTCTAGTAATACTCCAGAGGGGCGTGACTAAGCAACTCCTGGTATTCACTAGGGCCCCAGATGGTAGGGTTAGGCTTTGCAGCAGGAAGTTGCCAGGGTCCACTCTGGAGCGTGAACTAGACAGTGACCGCAGGAACGAATGGACAACAGGTACCAGAAGGTACCGACGGCACATAGGCAAACATAACCTAGACAGGCAAATACAAACAGGACAACTAATAACACAAGCAGGAGTACATAGCAAGGAAACAGGAGTAAGGCTACTTTCGTTTGAAGGGGCTCACAAGCGGCCCCGAACGTATCCGTCTGGCCCTAATGCATTCTCAGTGGAGGCGGATCCACTGAGAATGCATCCGCCTGCCAGCGCACAGCCTCCGCTCAGTGAGCGGACACCTGAACGCTGCTTGCAGCGTTCGGGTGTCCGCCTGGCCGTGCGGAGGCGAGCGGATCCGTCCAGACTTATAATGGAAGTCAATGAAGACGGATCCGCTTGAAGATGACACTATATGGCTCAATCTTCAAGCAGATCCGTTCCCCATTGACTTTCAATGTAAAGTCTGAACGGATCCGCTCAGACTACTTTCTGACTTAGAAAATTTTCTAAGTAATAATGCAGACGGATCCGTTCTGAACGGATGCAAACGTCTGCATTATCGGAGCGGATCCGTCTGATGAAACATCAGACGGATCCGCTCCGAACGCTCGTGTGAAAGTAGCCTAACAATGAGCAGAGAAGGACTTGCTCCACCAGTAGTAAACTGCATGGCTTACCCATGGCAATCTGCTGCAAAGAAAGGTGCAGCAAGGGCTTGCTGAACAGAGACATGAATACACACAAGGTAACTAAAACATAACTGGCAGAACAGATAACAGAAACACAGGAAAGAGGACATCAATGAACAAGTAGGGAAACTCACAGAGCACAGACAGACACAGATCCCATGGGTCAGCAGCATGGGAGAGTGGGTACAAACAAGGAGCAGGACAAGACAACACACACCAGGAGAGCTGACACAGAACTGAGGAAACCTCAGCCTTAGGCCTCCTGCACACGACCGTTTTGTGCACCCGTGGCCGTTGTGCCGTTTTCCGTTTTTTTCGCGGACCCATTGACTTTCAATGGGTCCGTGGAAAAAACGGAAAATGCACCGTTTTGCAGCCGCATCCGTGATCCGTGTTTCCTGGCCGTGAAAAAAATATGACCTGTCCTATTTTTTTCACGGCCAACGGTTCACGGACCCATTCAAGTCAATGGGTCCGTGAAAGAACACGGATGCACACAAGATTGGCATCCGTGTCCGTGATCAGTGGCCGTAGGTTAGTTTTTATACAGACGGATCTTCGGATCCGTCTGCATAAAAGCTTTTTCAAAGCGGAGTTTTCACTTCGTGAAAACTCAGAACCGACAGTATATTCTAACACAGAAGCGTTCCCATGGTGATGGGGACGCTTCTAGTTAGAATACACTACAAACTGTGTACAAGACTGCCCCCTGCTGCCTGGCAGCACCCGATCTCTTACAGGGGGCCGTGATCAGCACAATTAACCCCTTCAGGTGCGGCACCTGAAGGGGTTAATTGTGCTGATCACGGCCCCCTGTAAGAGATCAGGGCTGCCAGGCAGCAGGGGGCAGACCCTCCCCCTCC
Organism: Bufo bufo; assembly: GCF_905171765.1. Classification (NCBI taxonomy): domain Eukaryota; kingdom Metazoa; phylum Chordata; class Amphibia; order Anura; family Bufonidae; genus Bufo; species Bufo bufo. Next base: position 535,597,671 of record NC_053389.1, read on the forward strand.
ACCCCAGTTTGAATATCATTGGTGGCCAGTGCGGCCCCCCCCCCTCTATTGTAATAATTTGTTGGTGGCACAGTGTGCGCCCCCCCCCTCCCTCCCTCTATTGTAATAATTCGTTGGTGGCACAGTGTGCGCCCCCCATTGGCCCCCCCTCCCTCTATAGCATTAACAACATTGGTGGCCGGTGTGCGGCCTCCCATCTCTCCCCCCCCCCCCCATCATTGGTGGCAGCGGAGTTCCGATCGGAGTCCCAGTTTAATCGCTGGGGCTCCGATCGGTAACCATGGCAACCAGGACGCTACTACAGTCCTGGTTGCCATGGTTACTTAGCAATAGTACAATAGTAGAAGATTCATACTTACCTGCTGCTGCGATGTTCGTGTCTCGCCGGGAGCTCCACCTACTGTAAGTGACAGGTCTGTGCGGCGCATTGCTAAATGAACCGTCACTTACCAGTAGGAGGAGCTCCCGGCCGGACACGAACATCGCAGCTTCCAGGTAAGTATGAATCTTTTACTATTGTACTATTGCTAGTAACCCGCTGCCACCAATGATGGGGGGGGGGGGGGGGGGGGGCAAATGGGAGGCCGCACTCTATGTTGTTAATGCTATAGAGGGAGGGGGGCCAATGGGGGGCGCACACTGTGCCACCAACGATTTATTACAGGAGAGGGAGGAAGGGGGGGGGGGGGCGCACACTGTGCCACCAACGAATTAATACAATAGAGGGAGGAAGGGGAGGGGGCGGGGGGGGCACACTGTGCCACCAACGAATTATTACAATAGAGGGAGGAAGGGGGGGCGGGGGGGGCACACTGTGCCACCAAAGAATTATTACAATAGAGGGAGAAAGGGGGGGCGGGGGGGGGCACACTGTGCCACCAACGAATTATTACAATAGAGGGAGGAAGGGGGGGGGGCCGCACTGGCCACCAATGATATTCAAACTGGGGAGGGGGGGGGGGGGTCTGCCCCCTGCTGCCTGGCAGCCCTGATCTCTTACAGGGGGATATGATAGTACAATTAACCCCTTCAGGTGCAGCACCTGAGGGGTTAATTGTGCTGATCACGGCCCCCTGTAAGAGATCGGATGCTGCTAGGCAGCAGGGGGCAGTCATGTACACAGTTTGTAGTATATTCTAACTAGAAGCGTCCCCATCACCATGGGAACGCCTCTGTGTTAGAATATACTGTCGGAAATGAGGTTTCACGATCTAACTCATATCCGACAGTATATTCTAACATAGAGGCGTTCCCATGGTGATGGGGACGCTTCAAGTTAAAATATACCATCGGATTGGAGAAAACTCCGATCCGATGGTATAAAAGGGACTCCAGACTTTACATTGAAAGTCAATGGGGACGGATCCGTTTGAAATTGCACCATATTGTGTCAACGTCAAACGGATCCGTCCCCATTGACTTGCATTGTAATTCAGGACGGATCCGTTTGGCTCCGCACGGCCAGGCGGACACCAAAACGACTTTTTTCTTCATGTCTGTGGATCCTCCAAAAATCAAGGAAGACCCACGGACAAAAAAACGGTCACGGATCACGGAAAAACGGGACCCGTTTTTGCGGACCGCAAAAAAATACGTTCGTGTGCAGGAGGCCTTATATACAGGTTCCATGGGTGCAGCAGAGAAGCCACACCCATGGAGCAGACAGAGAGGATTAACTCCTAATAGGCACACAGGGGAGTTAACCCATAAAGAACCACAAATAACACAGGAACAAAATTTCAGTGAGGAGCAAGGACGGAAGGTCACAGCCAGAGGTAATGACTGTGACAACAATCTAGAGAAAGTAGAAGAGGATCTCATGTTGTTCAAACAAAATAAATTCAACAGGGATCTACTTGATTATAGCAATAATACAGTCTACACCTGGGCTGAAGCTCGTGTGAACACAACACGTCCCATCTTACGGAGATCCCGCTCAAGGCAGAGAAGAACAACCCGAGTGTCATTCAGCTCCATTGAACGGGATTCACTGGAGTCCTCACCTGAACCCACTGATCCCCCTGCTAACAGCACAAGGAAAGATCCCGATCTGCATGTGGCATCCACGGCCCAGCATAAGAGGGTTTCAAAAAACGGAGGGCAGGCCAGCGACATAGGAAGAAACCATCGTTATCCTTCCAGGCAAAAGAAATGACCGAGGACATACAAGTCCTGAATATGTCGGCATCCATCATTACATTGGAGCAGATAGAAGTTTTACAAAAGGGACTATCATTCTCACCCACGCACCACTTCGATCTTTACCGCACCATCTTGGATGTCAATAAGTTCGCCCGGAACCTTACATTGAGGAAGCATTTCCAGGGGTGCTTTCACTGTGCCTTCCTGGTTGCAAGTGTCAGCGGACTCTGATACAATCCGGGGACTTGACAACACGGCTCCTCCAACTGCACCTGTATGTAATTGTCATAATGATTTTGATACTATTAATGTTGTACCCACATTGTGTAGCAATACAATGAGTTTTGCAGAAATGGTTCATTGTAACTCTTTGCAGACTGCTATATACACTGCTCAAAAAAATAAAGGGAACAAAAAAATAACACATCCTAGATCTGAATTAATTAAATATTCTTCTGAAATACTTTGTTCTTTACATAGTTGAATGTGCTGACAACAAAATCACACAAAAATAAAAAAAAATGGAAATCAAATTTTTCAACCCATGGAGGTCTGGATTTGAAGTCACACTCAAAATTAAAGTGGAAAAACACACTACAGGCTGATCCAACTTTGATGTAATGTCCTTAAAACAAGTCAAAATGAGGCTCAGTAGTGTGTGGCCTCCACGTGCCTGTATGACCTCCCTACAACGCCTGTGCATGCTCCTGATGAGGTGGCGGACGGTCTCCTGAGGGATCTCCTCCCAGACCTGGACTAAAGCATCTGCCAACTCCTGGACAGTCTGTGGTGCAACGTGACGTTGGTGGATAGAGCGAGACATGATGTCCCAGATGTGCTCAATTGGATTCAGGTCTGGGGAACGGGCGGGCCAGTCCATAGCATCAATGCCTTCGTCTTGCAGGAACTGCTGACACACTTCAGCCACATGAGGTCTAGCATTGTCTTGCATTAGGAGGAACCCAGGGCCAACCGCACCAGCATATGGTCTCACAAGGGGTCTGAGGATCTCATCTCAGTACCTAATGGCAGTCAGACTACCTCTGGCGAGCACATGGAGGGCTGTGCGGCCCTCCAAAGAAATGCCACCCCACACCATTACTGACACAATGCCAAACCGGTCATGCTGGAGGATGTTTCAGGCAGCAGAACGTTCTCCACGGCGTCTCCAGACTCTGTCATGTCTGTCACATGTGCTCAGTGTGAACCTGCTTTCATCTGTGAAGAGCACAGGGCGCCAGTGGCGAATTTGCCAATCTTGGTGTTCTCTGGCAAATGCCAAACGTCCTGCACGGTGTTGGGCTGTAAGCACAACCCCCACCTGTGGACGTTGGGCCCTCATATCACCCTCATGGAGTCTGTTTCTGACCGTTTGAGCAGACACATGCACATTTGTGGCCTGCTGGAGGTCATTTTGCAGGGCTCTGGCAGTGCTCCTCCTGTTCCTCCTTGCACAAAGGCGGAGGTAGCGGTCCTGCTGCTGGGTTGTTGCCCTCCTACAGCCTCCTCCACATCTCCTGATGTACTGGCCTGTCTCCTGGTAGCGCCTCCATGCTCTGGACACTACGCTGACAGACACAGCAAACCTTCTTGCCACAGCTCGCATTGATGTGCCATCCTGGATAAGCTGCACTACCTGAGCAACTTGTGTGGGTTGTAGACTCCGTCTCATGCTACCACTAGAGTGAAAGCACCGCCAGCATTCAAAAGTGACCAAAACATCAGCCAGGAAGCATAGGAACTGAGAAGTGGTCTGTGGTCACCACCTGCAGAACCACTCCTTTATTGGGGGTGTCTTGCTACTTGCCTATAATTTCCACCTGTTGTCTATCCCATTTGCACAACAGCATGTGAAATTGATTGTCACTCAGTGTTGCTTCCTAAGTGGACAGTTTGATTTCAAAGAAGTGTGATTGACTTGGAGTTAAATTGTGTTGTTTAAGTGTTCCCTTAATTTTTTTGAGCAGTGTATAATGAGGGGGGTTACATCAATTCTTCCCCACAGTTTAGAACACACAATAGGGATTTCTACCCCATACAGTCCAGGTCGACAGCTCTTGATAAATACCAAGAACTGGTGGAAAGGGATCTATGTCTCTTATATGACACCACCAGGGTACGGGGTCAATCTAATATGACTCCATCTGAAAGAACTGCCCTCCGGGTCCTAGGGGAGAGGGACGACATTATTATCAGGGAGGCAGACAAGGGTGGGTCCGTGGTCGTTTTAGACAGGGGATTATACAAATGTCTTGTGACCACTATGCTCAGTGACACTCGAGTATATACCCGATTATCCAGTGACCCACTAATGTCATTTCAGTCTGAAATGAAGAAGATTTTGGAGCTGGGGTTATCATCTGGTTGTCTCAGTATCAGAGAAAAGGAATACATTTTTGTGGAACATCCAATAGCTCCTATCTTTCATGCGCTGCCTAAAGTCCACAAAAATGTATTCCCTCCACCCCTCAGACCCATAGTGGCTGGAATAGGCTCTTATTCTGAGCGCTTTTCTGAGTGGGTGGACTCTCTCTTACAACCCCTGGTGTCACTAATTCCTGGCTTTTTAAAAGACACAAGATCCGTGTTACAGGTCTTTTCAGATTTTGATTGGAAGGAGGGACATTCGTGGATAACGGCCGACATTACGTCCCTTTATACCAACATCCCCCATAACCTGGCAATCACCTCACTGAGTTGTTTTTTTGACCACTATAGTGATTACACTGCGGTACTCAGAGAATATGCTACTCTGGTGGTGGATTTCCTCCTCAGGCACAATTATTTCTTATTTGATGACATTTTTTATCTGCAAGTGTCAGGGGTGTCGATGGGGGCCAAGTTCTCTCCCCCCATTGCAAATATATTCATGGCATGGTGGGAGGGTTACTTTCTCCTCATCGACACCTCTCCATTTTTGGATCGGTTGCTCTGGTATGGACGTTACATCGATGACCTGCTGATGGTATGGTCTGGTGATGTGGCATCCATACCAGAGCTTATCAGGTATTTCAACTCCTGTGTTGACTGCATACAGTTTGTTTTTCAAACTAATGACACTGAAATTCAATTTTTGGATTTGTGCCTGAGGGGGAATACTTCCACCCACAGAGTCAGCACGTCCACTTATCGGAAACAGCTTGCTGGAAATACCATACTATTAGCCCATTCATGCCATCCCTCCCACACCATCCGTAATACCCCCAAAGGGGAATTGATCCGTGCCCGCCGCAATTGTTCTGAACAAGAGGGCTTTGAGAGGGAAGCATCCAATATTAGTGATAGACTCCTGCACAGGAAACATTCACGCATCAATATAGAGCGGGCTACTAAAATGATTGCTGACATGAACAGACAATCCCTAGTCTTCCCTGAATTTTCTCCAAAAATATTGGTAACAACAAACAGGCCACTTATTTCATTACACAGTTTAGCCAAGAATTTCCTGCCATCTGCAGGATTATGAAAAAATATTTTCACATCCTTAATTTTGATGATAATTGGTCAGGAACTGTGTCTAATGGAATAAAATGTGTGGCTAGGAGAGCACCTACCTTGGGCAACATTATCAGCCCAAGTTTTTTCTCAGATGGGGGAAAGTCACAAGCCACATGGCTCCACTATAAAGGCAGCTTCAAATGTGGACACAAAAAATGTATTTGCTGTGAACATACTACTACTGAGAAAACTTTTCGATCCACTGCAAATGGAAAAGAATATAAAATACAATCCTACATTAATTGTAGCACCAGACATGTGGTCTATCTTATCACGTGTACAATGTGCTCTTTGCAATATGTAGGCTGTACTGCTAATCCACTCAAAAACCGGATACGTAGACACATATCCGACGTGCCACATTACAGAGACCGCAATGTCTCAGCAGCCAGCCTACATTTTGCAATTGCACATGCGGGTGATGTGTCTTGTTTAAAGGTCAAAGGTATAGAAAGGGTTTATTTGCCACCTAGGGGCGGGATCACAGAAGGAAACTCCTAAATAGAGAAGCCTTCTGGATCTTCCAGCTGGGATCCCGCCAGCCACAGGGACTAAATAAACGCCATGACCTCATTCTGCAGTACTGATTATATGCTATATTTGTTTCTCTAATTTATGTGTATTTCCATGTTAAACATTTATGAACACTGAATTCTATTCATCACTATTGTTTTAGTGCTAGGATTTGTACCTCAGCCTCTTTCCACTGTGTGTGTTTTTTTCATGTTTTGGCTTGTAGGTTTTTTAACCCACTTAATTTGTATGGGACCGACTCCTGACGTCTCCTCCTCCCAGGTGATATCCATTAACCTGGGGTTAGTTTCAGGATATATGTGGAGGTGCTCCCATTTCATATTCATGCGGAAGGACCCATATATTAGAGGTCTGAAACATGTAGATATATACTTGCTGTACGGTTTTTAGACGCTGGAATAGTCAACTATACTTCACTTGAACTGGGCTGGATATTTTCTTCACATATTTCAATACCAAATATGTGTATTTATTTTTTGTTTTTGTTTCAGTTTTACGTAATAAAGCATTTTTGAAAACAAAAATTATGTTTTTGTGTCTTCATATTCCGAAAGCTACAATTCTTTTATTTTTCTGCCAATTGTCTTATGTAGGGGTTCTGTTTTTGCAGGAAGAGGTGACGTTTTTAAAACAGTATTCACCTTAGGGTATAGATCATGTGATATTTTTATAGAGTAGGTTGTTACGGACGTGGTGGTACTTAATGTCTACTTTTTTTTAAAATTTATTTAAGTTTTAGAAAATAAAAGCATTTTTGAAAAAAAAATTATCATGTTTTAGTGTCTCCATTTTCTGAAGCCATTTTTTTTATATTTTTTGGACGATTGTCTTATGTAGGGGCTAATTTTTTGTGGGATGCGGTGACTGTTTGATTGGTAATATTTTGGGGTACATAAGTCTTTTTGATCACTTGCCCAATATGAATAAACAGGTGTACTAATAAAAACAGTACACATAACCAGAGGCCCTCAGTGTAGCTACTCACTCCAGCCCAGTTCTGATGACAAAGTCAAACACCGGGGCACAGCCTTATAAAGAAGCACCACTAGTCCATTAAATTGTTTATTTGAAAAATCATTTGGAGACTAACAGCAAGTTATTAGTAATTTAGCTATATTTATCAAAGTTGGTATCTTCAAACCAGAATAACACATACGGTACTCTTTATAAGGTTCAAATGTTCTTTTGTATGGGATTTTAAACTCACAAGTAAATGTTTTCAAACTACGGGCGAGTAGCTTTGAAGGCCATTAGTTTCCCACAGTCGGCTCTCTCAAGAGCAGTATATGTGAATTGTAAATCTGAATGTCACAATGAGTAGCACTGACATATTCAGGCTGTGCCACTAATAATGATGAGCCCTACAAAGCCACAATCAAGACAAACAATGGCAATAGTTTTATTAACTTTTTCTGCATTCATGCTGGTCAATCATCATTACGGCCTCTCGGAAAAAGGAAAATTATGGCACTAATTGGTCAGTGTAAACTGACCTTAAAAGTTCCAGTTTCATGAGAAACAGTCATTACAAAGATACAGAGGTACAGATGTGATGGTGCGACAGCAAACATACTACCAACGTATTCTACAAAGAAAGTCCTCCTCTAGGTCTGTGCTAAATTGGGCATCCACATACATGAAGAAGTTAGTTGTAAACTACACTATCTGACTTGTCAGCATATTTTTTTGAGTGTGTGGAAAGTGCAGTACCTAGATGAGGCTCACAGAAGCATAGGGACAAATGCCCAAAGTCCATGTAGATGTTACTTAGGTCTCATTCAAATGCATGACAGACCACACTACCGCTAGAGTGTTTCTGGTGGCAGATTGTTAGGTTTGAGATTTGATTGTTGGTCTTGAATTAAGGGGTTGTGCAGTGGTTAACCACTTAAGGACCACAGGTTTATTTATACCCCCTTAGTGACCAGGCCCTTTTTTCCAAAATCGGCACTCCACAACTTTAGCGGTTTATTGCTCGGTCATGCAACTTATCACCCAAATGAATTTTACCTCCTTTTCTTCTCACTAATAGAGCTTTCATTTGGTGGTATTTCATTGCTGCTGACTTTAATTACTTTTTTTGTTATTAATCGAAATTTAACGATTTTTTTGCAAAAAAATGACATTTTTCACTTTCAGTTGTAAAATTTTGCAAAAAAAAACAACATCCATATATAAATTTTTCTCTAAATTTATTGTTCTACATGTCTTTGATAAAAATAAAAAAAATGTTTGGTAAAAAAAAAAAAAATGGTTTGGGTAAAAGTTATAGCGTTTACAAACTATGGTACAAAAATGTGAATTTCCGCTTTTTGAAGCAGCTCTGACTTTCTGAGCACCTGTCATGTTTCCTGAGGTTCTACAATGGCCAGACAGTACAAACACCCCACAAATGACCCCATTTCGGAAAGTACACACCCTAAGGTATTCGCTGATGGGCATAGTGAGTTCATAGAACTTTTTATTTTTTGTCACAAGTTAGCGGAAAATGATGATTTTTTTATTTTTATTTTTTTCCTTACAAAGACTCATATTCCACTAACTTGTGAGTTCATGGAAGTTTTTATTTTTTGTCACAAGTTAGTGGAATATGAGACTTTGTAAGGAAAAAAAATAAAAATAAAAAAAAATCATAATTTTACGCTAACTTGTGACAAAAAATAAAAACTTCCATGAACTCACTATGCCCATCACGAAATACCTTGGGGTGTCTTCTTTCCAAAATGGGGTCACTTGTGGGGTAGTTATACTGCCCTGGAATTTTAGGGGCCCAAATGCGTGCAAAGTAGTTTGAAATCAAAATCTGTAAAAAATGGACGGTGAAATCCGAAAGGTGCTCTTTGGAATGTGGGCCCCTTTGCCCACCTAGGCTGCAAAAAAGTGTCACACATCTGGTATTGCCGTACTCAGGAGAAGTTGGGCAATGTGTTTTGGGGTGTCATTTTTCATATACCCATGTTGGGTGAGATAAATATCTCGGTCAAATGCCAACTTTGTATAAAAAAATGGGAAAAGTTGTCTTTTGCTGAGATATTTATCTCACCCAGTATGGGTATATGTAAAAAGACACCCCAAAACACATTGCCCAACTTCTCCTGAGTACGGTGATACCAGATGTGTGACACTTTTTTGCAGCCTAGGTGGGCAAAGGGGCCCACATTCCAAAGAGCACCTTTCGGATTTCACCGGCCATTTTTTGCAGATTTTGATTTCAAACCACTTCTCACGCATTCGGGCCCCTAAAATGCCAGGGCAGTATAACTACCCCACAAGTGACCCCATTTTGGAAAGAAGACACCCCAAGGTATTTCGTGATGGGCATAGTGAGTTCATGGAAGTTTTTATTTTTTGTCACAAATTAGTGGAATATGAGACTTTGTAAGAAAAAAAAAAAAAAAAAAAAGAAGAAGAAAACACACCTTATTTTCCGCTAACTTGTGACAAAAAATTAAAAATTCTAGGAATACCTTGGGGTGTCTTCTTTCCAAAATGGGGTCACTTGTGGGGTAGTTATACTGCCCTGGCATTCTAGGGGCCCTAATGTGTGGTAAGTAGGTAAATGACCTGTGAAATCCAAAAGGTGCTCTTTGGAATGTGGGCCCCTTTGCCGACCTAGGCTGCAAAAAAGTGTCACACATGTGGTATCGCCGTATTCAGGAGAAGTTGGGCAATGTGTTTTGGGGTGTCTTTTTACATATACTCATGCTGGGTGAGAGAAATATCTCGGCAAAAGACAACTTTTCCCATTTTTTTATACAAAGTTGGCATTTGACCAAGATATTTATCTCACCCAGCATGGGTATATGTAAAATGACACCCCAAAAAACATTGCCCAACTTCTCCTGAGTATGGCGATACCAGGTGTGACACTTTTTTGCAGCCTAGGTGGGCAAAGGGGCCCACATTCCTTTTATGAGGGCATTTTTAGACATTTGGATCCCAGACTTCTTCTCACGCTTTAGGGCCCCTAAAATGCCAGGGCAGTATAAATACCCCACATGTGACCCCATTTTGGAAAGAAGACACCCCAAGGTATTCAATGAGGGGCATGGCAAGTTCATCGAATTTTTTTTTTTTGGCACAAGTTAGCGGAAATTGATATTTTTTTTTCCTCACAAAGTCTCCCTTTCCGCTAACTTGGGACAAAAATTTCAATCTTTCATGGACTCAATATGCCCCTCAGCGAATACCTTGGGGTGTCTTCTTTCCGAAATGGGGTCACATGTGGGGTATTTATACTGCCCTGGCATTCTAGGGGCCCTAAAGCGTGAGAAGAAGTCTGGAATATAAAGGTCTAAAAAATTTTACGCATTTGGATTCCGTGAGGGGTATGGTGAGTTCATGTGAGATTTTATTTTTTGACACAAGTTAGTGGAATATGAGACTTTGTAAGAGAAAAAAAAATAATTTCTGCTAACTTGGGCCAAAAAAATGTGTGAATGGAGCCTTACAGGGGGGTGATCAATGACAGGGGGGTGATCAATGACAGGGGGGTGATCAGAGAGTCTATATGGGGTGATCACCCCCCTGTCATTGATCACCCCCCTATAAGGCTCCATTCAGATGTCCGTATGTGTTTTGCGGATCCGATCCATGTATCCGTGGATCCGTAAAAAACATACGGACATCTGAATGGAGCCTTACAGGGGGGTGATCAATGACAGGGGGGTGATCAGGGAGTCTATATGGGGTGATGACCCCCCTGTCATTGATCACCCCCCTATAAGGCTCCATTCAGATGTCCGTATGTGTTTTGCGGATCCGATCCATGTATCCGTGGATCCGTAAAAAACATACGGACATCTGAATGCAGCCTTACAGGGGGGTGATCAATGACAGGGAGGTGATCAGGGAGTCTATATGGGGTGATCACCCCCCTGTAAGGCTCCATTCAGACGTCTGTATGTGTTTTGCGGATCCGATCCATGTATCCCTGGATCCGTAAAAAACATACGGACATCTGAATGCAGCCTTACAGGGGAGTGATCAATGACAGGGGGGTGATCAGGGAGTCTATATGGGGTGATCACCCCAGTCATTGATCACCCCCCTGTAAGGCTCCATTCAGACGTCTGTATGTGTTTTGCGGATCCGATCCATGTATCAGTGGATCCGTAAAAATCATACGAACGTCTGAATGGAGCCTTACAAGGGGGTGATCAATGACAGGGGGGGGGGATCAATGACGGGGGGGGGGGATCAATGACAGAGGGGGGAATCAGGGAGTCTATATGCGGTGATCAGGGGTGAATAAGGGGTTAATAAGTGACAGGGGGGGGTGTAGTGTAGTGTGGTGCTTGGTGCTACATATTACTGAGCTACCTGTGTCCTCTGGTGGTCGATCCAAACAAAAGGGACCACCAGAGGACCAGGTAGCAGGTATATTAGACGCTGTTATCAAAACAGCGTCTAATATACCTGTTAGGGGTTAAAAAAAAAAATCGCATCTCCAGCCTGCCAGCGAACGATCGCCGCTGGCAGGCTGGAGATCCACTCGCTTACCTTCCGATCCTGTGAACGCGCGCGCCTGTGTGCGCGCGTTCACAGGAAATCTCGGCTCACGCGAGATGACGCCAATCGGCTCTAGTGTAGCCTGGGAAAGCCGCCGCGATGACGCCTTTCGGCGTTAGCGCGGCGGCAAGAGGTTAATACTGTTGACCTATCAATAAACACCAATATCAGTGTAATTACAATACATTTACTTGAATGGGACGAACAGTCATAATCACACTGCACCTCCTCTACAAGTGCAAGAATGCGCAGGTAATTTTTGAAGAGGAAGTAAAGCTCGCATTAACACTGCTGCACCTTCAAACAGCTTATTGGCATGGGTGCTGGGAGTCAGACCCCGGTCGATTTAATATTGAGGATAGGCCATCAATATTAAACCACTGCAAAACCCCCTTAAGTTAGGTTTTGTTGACATATGTTAGAGCCTCCATTGGATGGTCTGTCAATTTGACAGCAAGACAACTGCAGCATGCACTGGTATTTTTACCTTGAAAACAGCAAAAAAACATGATAAAATATGTCAACAAGGTCCATCAAGCGACTGCTGCTTATCTCCTGTGGGAACTAAAGGATCCTCTTTCCCTCAGACTTCTGCCATCGAGTCAGACAGACAATCAGCAAACACATGAGATGTCCCGGGTCGACAGGTTTAGCCAACCTTGCCCTAATGTGTATACAAGCCTTTAGGCCGTAAGTGCATACAATGTATTATACAAGTTATCATTTTTCTTATCCTTTCTATGCACATATAATAGAGAGGTTTTGTATCTACACAAGAGTTCTGACTTGTGACATCAAAAAGGCTCCCATTTGGAACATCTGCTAGGCAATAAAGGTGTTATTTACCAAAGCATTTTTTCTGTGCAATCAGCTAATTGTTAAACCTTCTGTGCCTTCAGATCGGCTTGTAAAATGCCAAGATACATTGTATAATCAATTAAGATAACAAAGGAGGCTTCTGCTGCCAAAACGGTCATGATGACAATGGTGGGAGTAACTTTTTCCAGCATATAATTAGAGCAAAAATGGTGAAGTAACTGTAAAATTTGCATGATGCCGCTAAATCACAATAATTACAATTTAGCTAATTTAAGATACTATTCTAATTTAAACTATGGGTAATATGATAAAGTTGTAGCTGAAGCTCTCTCACGGCCAGTGTGTAGCAGTTTTTATTATGTTTGGAAGCTGTCGCCCTTTTGGAGCTATTGTTTTGATCATTGCATTCTATTCATTTGGGGCTAAAAATCATTCAAGTTTTTTCCTCTCCAGCTTTCTATGAATCTGCAGACTGTTGCTCCCCTCTTCTTAGTGTATCTGTCAGAGCTGTTCTAGCTAGATGTGGAGACGTTATCTGTACTTGGCCACTAAACCCTGATCATAGCTAAATTGTTATCAGTCTGATGACAGTCGATCTATATCTATTAAAGGGACTCTTACCAGTGAGCTCTCGATCCAATTGTTTGCATAGACACATAGTCGTGGTTCACGTGATTAAAACGCTGTTTTTCTTTGGTTGATCCAAGGCTCCTTTCCAGAGTTATGATACTTTTTCTTCATATGCAAATTAGGCCTTTGGTGCAATGAGGGCATCACCATTTTTCTTGTGCAGCCAAGCTTTGATTCTTTCTGTGGCCAGCCCCACTGCTTTGCCACTGCCTGGCCCCATCAATCAAATCAGCGGAGGTGTTGACCACAGAAATGACTGGCATTTGGAGGAAATGTGAAGTCCTTGTTGCACCAAAGGCCTAATTTACACATAGTGAAAAAGTATCATAACTCGGGAACAGAGCCTCAGATGAACAAAAAAAGTTTTCAAGAGGGGCCTGGATGCATTTCTTCAAAGGAAAAATATCATAGGTTATGGGCACTACATTACTGGATATAAGGTGTTGATCTAGGGATTTATTCCTATTGCCAGATTTGAAGTTAGGAAGAAACTGTTCCTCTTTGAGGCAAATGGTGTTTTTTGCTTTCCTATAGGATTAAAGGTTGGATTAAGTAGACCTGTGTCTTTTTTCAACTTTATCAAGTAGGTAACCATATTTGTTTTATAAAGTTTTTTGCATATGGGCAACTTTTGATGAGCCAGTTTGATGTTGTTTTGTATCAAACCTCTTTTTATTTAATTTAAAGTGAAAGTATGGTACAAGACTGATCATATGAAAACTTCAACATTTCCTAAACTTAGGGACAAGAATGGTCCAAGATCATCATTTAGACATCTTAAAAATAATAAGAAAAAAAATGTAAAAACTAAGGAGACAAAACGAAACAATACCGCAATAGTACAGTAATGAACAAGGAAGGTAGATGGTAGATGATCTAGCCTTGCAAGACTAGATTACCAACCTACTAAAGATACTGTAGTATATCTGGACCATTGGTGAAAGTAAACTAAGAATTCCAGATGTTCTTAGATTTAGCAGAGGATCTGTATTCTACAGAACTGAGTTCCTCCAATCTGGCCACCTGACCCAGTGTACACCACCAATGAGAGATCTGTTGTCTCCAATACAAAGGTATCCTTGCCTTGGCCACAAGAAGCATTTGTAGCCATAAAGGCCTATTAAAAGGGATCGTAAGGGAGGGGAGCAACTTTAGGAACAGTATTTTAGGGGTCACAACTAAAGTATTCTGACATAGTTTAGACAGAATTTCTCTGACCTTTACACAATAAGGTTTGATTGGGGAGCTGTCCCACCAAATATTCAGATAAGAGCCAGTGTGAGACAAACAATGCCAGCACGTGGAGGGAAAAGAAGGGTTTATGGTAGGGATCGACCGATATTGATTTTTTAGAGCCGATACCCTATATTATAGGGTATTATATTTTTTTTGCAACTCTTTCTTTTTTATTTATACTTAATATTTTGGTGTTTTGTTTTTTTTTTACAAACTTTTAGCCCCCTTAGGGACTAGAACCCTTGTCCTATTCACCCTGATAGATCTCTCTCAGGGTGAATAGGACCTCTGTCCCTGCTGCTCTGTGCTTTGTGCACACAGCAGCATGGAGCTTACCATGGCAGCCAGGGCTTCAATAGCATCCTGGCTGCCATGGTAACCGATCGGAGCCCCAGGCTTACACTGCTGGGGCTCCGATTGGAACTGCCACTGAAGAGGAGGGGAGAGGGGACCCTGTGGCCACTGCCACCAATGATTAATACTGGGGGGGCTTGGGTGGGGGGGTGCGCTGTGCCACCAATGATTGATACTTGGGGGCTTGCGCCACTAATGAAGATAACTCTCTCATTAATTCATATACAGGAGGCGGGAGCTGGCTGCAGAATCACATAGCCGGCTCGCGACCTATATGACAAGTACCTGCGATAGTTAACCCTTCAGGTGCGGCACCTGAGGGGTTAACTGCCGCGGATCGCAGCTACCGCTCATAGAGGTTGGGAGCCGGCTATGTGATTCTGCAGCCAGCTCCCGCATCCTATATATGAATTATTGAGAAAGTTATCTTCAGTGGTGGCGCAGTGGCTGCAGCCCCTCCCCTCCTCTTTGCGGCAGCCTCAAATCATTCAGGAGAACCGAAGCTGCACACAATATCCAGCAACCCCAATCCCCGCTAGGGAGAGCAGGTGCACGTCCCAGAGCACACGCTTCCGGGTTTTTGCGCTCCCAGATGCTGTGGTCACATTTGAGCACAGCATCTAAGGGGTTAAATATGTGCGATCAACATTATTGTCTGCCCCAGGTGTCTGCTGTTTAAAAACGTGAGCATGTGCCATCTTTAAAGACCCGACCAGCTCCGTACATGTATGGCGCTGAGCAGTAAGGGGTTAAAGGTATTGTCTCATCATGGACAATAGGGGCATATCGCTAGGATATGCCCCCATTTTCTTATAGGTGCGGGTCCCACCACTGGGACCCGCACCTATATCGAGAACGGAGCCCCGCAAGTGAAAAAGGGTGCACTGTGCATGAGCAGATGCCCTCCGTTCATTTTCTATAGGGCTGGCAAAAATAGCCGAGCACTGGCTCGGCTTTTTCCGTCGGCCCCATAGAAATTAATGATGGGAGCGGGGCCGCGCATGCGTGGTACGCCCCCATTCACTTCGATGAGGGGCCGGCTTGGTGTATGCTGGATCGGAGTCCTCCAGCCACCACTGTCCACCAACGATTATTCAAGGGGAGGCGGGCGGGGGATCGCGATCCCGCCTGCGCACCGCCTGCGACACCCCCCCTGCACCACCCGCCCACATAATATCATTCAGGGGTGCAGGGGGGGTTAATAAAACTTTATTTCGGGCATTTTAAAGTTTGATCCCCGCGGATCAGAATCGGCTAAAAGCGCAGCAAACCGCAGGTCTGAATTGACCTGCGGTTTGCTGCGATCGCCGATACGGGGGGAGTCACATGCGGCGCCCCCAGCGTTGTGACAGGATGCCGGCTGAATGATTTCAGCCGGCATCCCGTTCGGATTAACCCCCGGGGCGCAACAATCTTATTTTAAACTCGTGACGTACCGGTACGTCATGGGTCCTTAAGGACTCCGGAAACATGCCGTACCGGTACGTCATGCGTCCCTAAGGGGTTAAGGGAAAGAAGTGGAATGTTATGCAATGGCTGAGTCAATCACCAGACCTGAATCCGATTGAGCATGCATTTCACTTGCTGAAGACAAAACTGAAGGGAAAATGCCCCAAGAACAAGCAGGAACTGAAGACAGTTGCAGTAGAGGCCTGGCAGAGCACCACCAGGGATGAAACCCAGCATCTGGGGATGTCTATGCGTTCCAGACTTTAGGCTGTAATTGACTGCAAAGGATTTGCAACCAAGTATTAAAAAGTGAAAGTTTGATTTATGATGATTATTCTGTCCCATTACTTTTGGTCCCTTAACAAGTGGAAGGCACATATGCAAACTGTTGTAATTCCTACACCGTTCACCTGATTTGGATATAAATACCCTCAAATTAAAGCAGTCTGCAGGTAAAGCACATCTTGTTTGTTTCATTTCAAATCTATTGTGGTGGTGTATAGAGCCAAAAATGTTAGAATTGTGTCAATGTCCCAATATTTATGGACCTGACTGTATTGTACTTCATGACACTGGTAAAATGAAGTAAAAAAAATCATTTTTATTTATAAAAAATACCAAATTTACCCAAAAATTTTAAAAAATTGCAAATTTCCAAGTTTCAATTTCTCTACTTCTATAATACATAGTAATACCTCCAAAAATAGTTATTACTTTACATTCCACATATGTCTACTTCATGTTTGGATCATTTTGTGAATGCTATTTTTTTTTTTTGGGGATGTTACAAGGCTTAGAAGCAAATCTTGAAATTTTTCAGAAATTTTCAAAAACCCAATTTTTAAAGGACCAGTTCAGGTCTGAAGTCACTTTGCGAGGCTTACATAATAGAAACCACCCAAAAATGACCCATTCTATAAACTACACCCCTCAAGGTATTCAAAACTGATTTACAAACTTTGTTAACCCTTTAGGTGTTCCACAACTATTAATGGAAAATAGAGATACAATTTCAAAATTTCACTTTTTTGGCAGATTTTCCATTTTTATATTTTTTTCCAGTTACAAAGCAAGGGTTAACAGCCAAACCAAACTCAATATTTATGGCCCTGATTCTGTAGTTTACAGAAACACCCCATATGTGGTCGTAAACCGCTGTACAGGCACACGGCAGGGCGCAGAAGGAAAGGAATGCCATATGGTTTTTGGAAGGCAGGTTTTGCTGGACAGTTTTTTTTTTACACCATGTCCCATTTGAAGCCCCCCTGATGCACCCCTAGAGTAGAAACTCCATAAAAGTGACTCCATCTAAGAAACTACACCCCTCAAGGTATTCAAAACTTATTTTACAAACGTTGTTAACCCTTTAGGTGTTAGAGATACAATTTCTAAATTTCACTTTTTTGGCAGATTTTCCATTTTAATAATTTTTTTACTTTTACAAAGCAAGAGTTAACAGCCAAACAAAACTCAATATTTATGGCCCTGATTCTGTAGTTTACGTTTCTGGTCGTAAATCGCTGTACGAGCACACGGCAGAACGCAGAAGGAAAGGAATGCCATACGGTTTTTGGAAGGCAGATTTTGCTGGACTGTTTTTTTTGACACCATGTCCCATTTGAAGCCCCCCTGATGCAACCCTAGAGTAGAAACTCCATAAAAGAGACCCATCTAAGAAACTACGGGATAGGGTGGCAGTATTGCTGGTACTAGTTTAGGGTACATATGATTTTTGGTTGCTCTATATTACACTTTTTGTGATCCGACAGGTTAGATCATGTGATATTTTTATAGTCCAGGTTGTCACGGATGCGGCGATACCTAATATGTATACTTTTTTTTTTATTTATGTAAGCTTTACACAATGATTTCATTTTTGAAGCAAAAAAAAAATCATGTTTTAGTGTTTCCATAGTCTGAGCGCCATAATTTTTTCAGTGATTACCTTGGGTAGGGTATGATTTTTGCGGGATGAGATGACGGTTTAATTGCCACTATTTTGGGGTGCGTGTGACTTTTTGATCGCTTGCTATTACACCTTTTGTGATGTAAGGTGACAAAAAATTGTTTATTTAGAACAGTTTTTATTTAAAAAAATTTACGGTGTTCATCTGAGGGGTTAGGTCATGTGATATTTTTATAGAGCCGCTCGATACGGACCCGGCGATACCTAATATGTATACTTTTTTTTTATTTATGTAAGTTTTACACAATAATATCATTTTTGAAGCAAAAAAAAAAATCATGTTTTAGTGTCTCCATATTCTGAGCCATAGTTTTTTTATTTTTTGGGCGATTGTCTCAGGTAGGGGCTAATTTTTTGCGGGATGAGGTGACGGTTATATTTGTACTATTTTGGTGGGCAAACGCCTTTTTGATCGCTTGCTGTTGTACTTTTTGTGATGTAAGGTGACAATAAAATGGTTTATTTAGCACAGTTTTTATTTTTTACGGTTTTCATCTGAGGGGTTAGGTCATGTGATATGTTTATAGAGCCAGTCGATACGGATGCGGCGATACCCAATATGTATACTTTTTTTTTTTCCCTATTTTTTACCAATTTTTATTTAACTTTATTTTGGGAAAATGACGTTTTTGTTTATTTTCACTTGAAACTTTAAATTTTTTGGGGGGAAAACTTTATTTTTTCAACTTTATTTTTTTCACTTTATTTTTTGTCCCACTTTAGGACTTGAACTTTTGGTCTAATCCTTTACAATTCATTCCAATACTTCTGTATTGGAATGCATTGGCTGTATGAGTAATACTGTGTGTATTACTCATACAGCTTCCGGCCTGTGAGATCCAGGGGGCTGGATCTCACAGGCTCTTCACCGACAGGCAGCACGATGCCTTCCTTAGACATCGCGCTGCCTTCCTTAGACATCGGGTCCCCCCTACAGCCGCATGGGGACCCAATGGCGCCGCCGCAACCGCAGGTAAAAGCCGCAAACCGCAGGTCTGAATTGACCTGCGGTTTGCAGCGATCGCCGATACAGGGGGGTCACATGACTCCCCCCCCCCGCGTTGTGACAGGATGCCCGCTGAATGATTTCAGCGTGCATCCTGTTGCTATTAAACCCCGCCGCGCCGCAATGTCTGTTTAAAGTTAGGACGTACCGGTACGCCCTGAGTCCTTAAGGACTCGGGAAACAGGGCGTACCGGTACGCCCTAAGTTCCTAAGGGGTTAAAGGGTGCCTGTCAGCAGACTTGTACCTATAAAACTGGCTGATCTGTTACATGTGCACTTGGGAGCTGAAGGTATATGTGTTGGTCCCATGTTCATATGTGTCCACATTGTTGAGAAAAATGAAGTTTTAATATATGCAAATGAGCCTCTAGTAGCAATGGAGGAGTTGACATTGTACCTAGAGGCTCAGCTTTCTCTGCAACTGCTGCGCCCTCTCCACTTTTATTTACAGGGCCAGGTGTGATGACGTTTTCATTGCCTGGCCCTGACAACCAAAGTGGAGAGGGTGCAGCAGTTACACAGAGACCAGAGTGTCTAGGTGTAATGGCAATGCCCACATTGCTCCCATAGGGACCAACACAGCTGTCTTTAGCTGCCAAGTGCACATGTAACGGGTCAGCCAGTTTCATAGGTACTTTGGGGTTTCGCTCTGGTTGATAGGGTAAGCGGGTGCAGTACAGAGGCAAAATCCAAGTTCTTAACTCCAAACGTCAGTGTTTATTCACACTTGAGGCAATTGTACAAAACAGCACGTAACTTTGCAGTCTTGGTGTTAATTCACACACAATGGAAAGTTCATATAACACAAGTCACCTTGCTCGCAGTTCTGCCTCCAGTAGTCCACAGCAGGCTTTAGGGGGCCTGTTTCTCCAGAATGCGGCTCTCAGTCCTCCAGCACGGCACAAAGCCTCAGATCCCCAAAAACAGAGACATCTCTGCTGAGCCCAGCTGCCTTTTTAAAGGACAGCCAGGTGCTGCCAAAACCCGGAGCGGCACTTCAACTCCAGTCCGGTATTTGACCTCACCTGGCTGAAAACCAGCCCAACCGCATATGTTGGGAGGAAAATACCTGCCTTGCCAGACACAACCCCTCACTGTGTCACATACCCCCCCTTTGTTTACAACCTGAGGGGGTGGACACACGCCAGACAATGCACCCCAAATAGGGCATCCGCATTTCCCTGCAACCGGCCTGCTCTGTGTTCTGCCAAGAAGTTAAAGTTCTGCAGAGACAAAAAACGTCTGGTGACCCGGGCATTCCTGTCTTTGGCCTGGCTCATCCACTTGAGAGGGGAGTGATTGGTCACCAGGCGGAACTTTCTCCCTAACAAATAGTAACGGAGAGACTCGAGTGTCCACTTGATAGCCAGGCACTCTCTCTCCACTATACTGTACCTGGTTTCGGCTGGGGTGAGCTTGCGGCTTAGGAAGACAATGGGATGCTCCTCCCTGTTGACTTCCTGAGACAGTACAGCACCGAGGCCTACTTTGGTGGCATCAGTTTGTATCACGAACTCCCTCTTGAAGTTGAGCGACACCAAAACCGGTGACCCACACAGGGCCGCTTTCAAAGTGGCAAAAGCCTCTTCTGCCCGATCATCCCAGCGAGCCATCACGGATTTTCGTCCTTTCAAGAGCTCTGTCAAGAGCGCGGCTAGAGTAGCAAAGTGGGGAACAAACCTCATGTAATAGCTCACCATTCCCAGGAATGACTTTATTTGCCTAATGGTGACAGGTCGGGGCCAATTCCATATCACCTCTATTTTGTTTACTTGGGGTTTGATGACTCCGAGACCAATAACATACCCCAGGTACTTCGTTTCTTCTAACCCTATCGCACATTTTTTTGGGGTTAGTGGTTAGGCCAGCATTCCGAAGGGAGTCCACTACAGCCTGCACTTTGGGTAGGTGACTTTCCCAGTCGGTACGGTGGATGACAATATCGTCCAGGTAAGCCGAAGAGTACCGACGACGTGGAAGAAGCACAATGTCCATTAGTCGCTGAAAAGTGGCAGAGGCGCCATGCAGACCAAAGGGTAAGACCTTATATTGATATAGCCCTTCAGGCGTGATGAAGGTAGTTTTCTCTTTGGCAGCTTCTGTTAAGGGCACCAGCCAGTACCCTTACGTGAGGTCATAAAAAACAGAAAAATACCAGGCTTGTCCTAACCTCTCGATGAGCTAATCCACCCGTGGCATGGGATACGCATCAAATTTGGAAACCTCATTAAGTTTTTGAAATTCGTTACAAAACCGCAACATACCGTCCGGCTTGGGTATCAATACTATAAGACTGGCCCACTCACTTTTTGACTCCTCAATGACATCTAGCTGCAACATTAGCTGCACCTCCTCCGATATGGCTTGTCGCCGAGCCTCGGATACCCGGTATAGTTTTAATCAGACTTTTGCCTGAGGCTCAGTGACAATGTCATGCTGGATTATGGAAGTGTGTCCAGGGAGGTCCGAGAACACATCCGAACTCCCTGGCCTCCTGAGTCTGTTTAGAGAAGAGGCTGTCAGCAATTTTTACTGTGGCAGCCGCCTCTCTTGCATCAGACAGAGGGGCCGGTACATCTTCTCCTAGAAAACCCGGCCGCGGGCTGTCTTCTGTACAGGTTTCCCTATCTTTCCACGGTTTGAGTAAATTCACATGGTAAACCTGGTCCGGCTTCGCTGCCCTGGCTGGTGTACCTTGTAGTTTACACCTCCAATTTTCTCGACTACCTCATAGGGCCCCTGCCACCAAGCCAGGAACTTACTGTTCACGGTCGGCACCAAAACCAAACCCGATCACCCGGGTAAAAGATCCGGACCCAAGCCTGCCGACTATAGACCCGACTCTGGGCTCGCTGAGCTGCCTCTATATGCTCCCTAACAAACACTGTCTCTATACGATCTTGCATTTGGGTAACGTACTTCATGTCACTTTTATGTGGAGTGGGTTGTTGTTCCCACGCCTCTTCGGCCACGTCCAAGAGACCGGGAGGGTGTCTGCCATATAGCAGTTCGAAGGGCGAGAACACAGTAGAGGCCTAGGGTACCTCTCGCACTGCGAAATTAAGATAGGTATAACCTACAAAAAAAAGTTACCAGACCGCATGAAATACAAAAGATATTTATTACATACAATAAATTACATTACAAAACAAAAACAAGTGCAGGGAAAAGGCGACATCACAGAGGGAAAACACACACTGGTAATATCCTCTGAGATAGGGCAGAAGTAGGTCCCAGTCCTTCCCATCTTTAGACACTACCTTTTTCAACATTTTTTTATATTTGGTTAAACCGTTCTACCAGACAGTCCGTTAGCAGATGGTAAACGGACGTCTGTAGTTGTTTTATGTGCAGCAATTTACAGAGTTCCCTCATCACCTTGGACATAAAAGGGGTCCCTTGGTCGGTCAGAACCTCTTTAGGTAGTCCTACTCGGGAAAACATCTTGATTAACTCCTATGAGTTTGGCCGAGGAATGTCGCAGTGGAACCGCCTCCGGGTACCGAGTGGCGTAGTCTAGAATGACTAAGATGTGTTGATGCCCTCTGGCGGACTTCGTTACTGGGCCTATAAGGTCCATAACTATTTGGTCAAACAGTACATCGATAATCGGGAGAGGTACTAGGGGACTACGGAAATGTGGCTGGGGGCTACTTATCTGGCAGGTCGGGCAAGACTTACAAAACTCTTCCACTTCTTTGAGTATGATGGGCCAGTAAAACCTCTGTAGAATACGATCCTGAGTTTTCTGCAGCCCCAGGTGACCCCAGAGAACGTGTTGGTGGGCTAGATCTAACACAAGCTTGTGATAAGCCTTGGGGACCACCAAATGTTCAATAAGCTCACCCCATAGTTGGTTTACCCGATACAACATATCTGTCATGGTGGGGAGTGGGGGAAATCCCCCACCGTACGGACTGGGGGATAAGGAAAGCAACTAGGCCTGAACACAAGGATAAGGGAGCAGGTCACCTCCTAATGCGTCACTATACCTAGCCCTAACTCCTCACCGTACGAGCGGACCTGGATGGTAGGATGGCTCATACCCTGAATACCTAAGGCCCTGAGTCGCCCTGAGAATCCCTCACAAAGGAGCTGAGGAGAGGCGCCCTGTTCTTCCAGGACACGGAAGAACAGGAGTCTCAAAAGGCCTAGAAGCAGGGAAAGGAAAAGACCATATGCAGCAAGAGAAACGGCAGGTAAGAAAACAAGACAACACACCTACCTGCTGCTGCCACAACATCTGGAACCCGTGAATATGTACCGTAGAACTATACAGGCTTGTGGTACGATAACAACACGCCAAATCATAACCCCACACCAAACATACAACACATGTAAGGGAGGGAAGACATCGCTGGAGACCTCGATGTCCCACTAGGAGGCCCTCACTCTGGGAGATGGAACATGAAGACCAGGAGCATAACTCCAACACACACGATGGCTGGAGTACCACTGACTCCTGGCCTCTAGCCACAGGTAAGATGAAGCACCTAGTGACCACGCCCAACAAGGTGGTTAACCCCTCCAGCACCGGACAGAGGAGGAAACAACTGAAAGGGAAAGTGTACACACCAGCATAAAAAGCTACACGTTGCCGCAGGCAACATGCAAGGCAACCATGTCACGGCACACACCACAAAGGCCATGACACTGCCCCCGCATGATGAAACAGCAAAACGTTGCCACAGGCAACAGCAAGCGTGGCATAAGTGTCACAGCACACACCAAAAACCGTGACAATATCTTGGTGAACCACAAAACAAGGAAACACTGACTTTGCCACAGGTTGTTGTGGTTCACATCTACTATTAACACATATTCCCAGGCGGGGATAGGGTTGGGTCACGACATTTAGCTGTACCAAATTTATCCCCGGAGACATTTAGGTCTGCCAATTCAGGACCGGCAGCAAGTCCTCCACGTCTCCCACCATTACCCCTACCGCTGGCCCTTCGGTCTCAGGTTCCCAGGGTTCTGGTCTCCCCCCTGATCCGGGCCACTCTGCTAGGGTTATCGCTGTCTCATGGGTATCAGTCACTCTCATGGCAGGCCACAGTGCCGGGAAGCCCCAGAAGTCTCTCTTTATTATAAGTTCATAGTGTAGATTTGGGGCAACTGCCACTTCGTGAGTCCATCTGCCAGCCCCTGTGGTTAGAGACACCAGGGCGGTGGGATAGTCTTTTAAGTCTCCATGGATGCACATGACCCCGACTTTCAGGCCAGTATACTCCGCTGACTGTATCAGGGGAGCCCTTACTAGGCACACCAGAGTCCCTGAGTCCAGCAAAGCCTCAGTTGAAGTGTCTCCTACCTCCACATGGCACAGGTGGTTTAGAGTTTTTGGGGTACCTGCTGCACGCAGCTTCCTGGCATATAGCGACTGACGGTAGCCATAGTTAGTATCCACGGGTTCCACCTGATAGGGACAGTCAGCTCTTACATGGCCCGGCTCCTGCCACTGCCAGCAGACTATCAGAGCCAGGTCCGTAGAGGGTACACCCTGGGTGGGTTTGTTTGGTACAAGTCGCCAGGTCTGGGATGGAAATTTATGGGGTTTGACTACCCCCTTTAAGTCTTAGTAGTACCCTTGCAGCACTACACCAGGTTCACCATTTCTAGGGCGTTGCCAGGACACACAGTGCTGGAGAGGGGGTGGCAGAGCCCTCCAGAACATATTAGCCAATAGTCTATCAGCATAGCCGTGGGACTCAGCACATCAGGCTGTAGCCACTTTTGCAATAGGTGAAGTCATAATACTGGGTCCTCGCAGGCTCAGCCGGTTTAAACCCCCACTGATGTACCCGCCGGGCCCGGACCAACACAGTCACCCCCCAGTCTTGCCAAAATCTCACCCTTTACTTTTTAGTGGTCGGACGCTTGATCGTCCGGCAAGTCGAAATACACCCGCTGGGAATCGGATTCCAGGAATGGAGCGACAACCTTAGCCCACTGGTCACAGGGTAGCTTTTCCCTGATGGCCACTTTCTCGTACATCGCCAGGTAGGTTTCAATGTCGTCTGCGGGGGTCTTCTTAGGAATCGCGTCACGGACTGCTTTCTGGGTACCGTGGACACTCGGGGTTTCTCCTGCAGTCTGCAGTCTTCTGCTGTTGCCTATTAGCCTCGCGTTGCTGCAGGTTTGTCACTCTCTGCTGCAGATTAGCCTCTATGAGGGCCTTCACAACAGCCTCCATTTTGTCTTGGGGCACTGGTTGTAATACAGCTGGTTTAATGTATGACATACGTGCCTGAAAAATGCAAAAACCAAAAATATCGACATTCACTCCAGCCTCACTGCTCTTGCCCGCATCCTACACCAATTGTGGGGTTTCGCTCTGGTAGACAGGGTAAGCGGGGGCAGTACACAGGCAAAATACAAGTTCTTAACTCAAAACATCAGTGTTTATTCACACTTGAGGCAATTGCACAAAACAGCACGTAACTTTGCAGTCTTGGTGTTAATTCACACACAATGGAAAGTTCATATGACACAAGTCACCTTGCTGGCAGTTCTGCCTCCAGTAGTCCACAGCAGGCTTTAGGGGGCCTGTTTCCCCAGCCTGTAGCTCTCACCCCTCCAGCAAGGCACAAAGCCTCAGATCCGAAAAAACAGAGACATCTCTGCTAAGCCCAGCTGCCTATACATTCACGTATATTTATTTTTTCCAGACTCTGCATGATACAAAAGTGTGGTACGCTTTTGTATCCTTTTTTTCCCCTAACTTATACATAGAAACATAGAATGTGTCGGCAGATAAGAACCATTTGGCCCATCTAGTCTGCCCAATATACTGAATACTATGAATAGCCCTTGGCCCTATCTTATATGAGGCTGGGTTCACACTTGAGCGAATTTGATATGCGCGTTTTTGTCGCGCGTTTTTGTCCATGGTGAACGCGTGTATTACGCGCGTTTGTGTGATTGACTGCAGTGTCCTATGGCTGCAAACGCGCGACAAAACGCCCCAAAGAAGCTCAAGAATTTGTTTGAGCATCGGGCGTTTTACAGTGCGATCGTACGCGCTGTTAAAACGCCCAGGTGAGAACCCTTCCCATAGGGAAACATTGGTTCTTGCCTGTTGAGCGTTTTACAGTGCGTAGGAACGCGCTGTAAAACGCTCAGGTGTGACCCCAGCCTAAATCCTTTTCCATTTGGTGTATCCCTCCAGGAACATCAACCCTGTTACAAATCTTTGTGTCATCAGCAAAAAGACACACCTTACCATTGAGGCCTTCTGCAATTTTGCTGATAAAGATATTTAACAATATGGGTCCCAGAACAGATCCCTGAGGTAACCCACTGGTAACAAGACCATGGTCTGAATATACTCCATTGACTACAACCCCCTGTTGTCTGTCCCTGAGCCACTGCCTAATCCATCCGAGCCCAAAGACTCTAATTTATTGATTAGCCTTCTATGTGGCTACATTAATAGGATGTCAAAAATGTGATGTGATGTGACCCCCCCCCCCCATATGTACAGAGGATGTCAGCAAGGAGTTAAAGTGATGTATTGAATATTTCGTATGTCTAAGGCCTCATGCACACGACCGTATTTTTTTGCGGTCTGTAAAAACGGGTTCCGTTTTTCCGTGATCCGTGACAGTTTTTTCGTCCGTGGGTCTTCCTTGATTTTTGGAGGATCCACGGACATGAAAAAAAAGTCGTTTTGGTGTCCGCCTGGCCGTGCGGAGCCAAACGGATCCGTCCTGAATTACAATGGAAGTCAATGGGGACGGATCCGTTTGACGTTGACACAATATGGTGCAATTTCAAACGGATCCGTCCCCCATTGACTTTCAATGTAAAGTCAGGAGTTAATATACCATAGGATCGGAGTTTTCTCTAATCCGATGGTATATTTTAACTTGAAGCGTTCCATCACCATGGGAACGCCTCTATGTTAGAATATACCGTCGGATTTGAGTTACATCGTGAAACTCAAATCCGACAGTATATTCTAACACAGAGGCGTTCCCATGGTGATGGGGACGCTTCAGGTTAGAATATACTAAAAGAACTGTGTACATGACTGCCCCCTGCTGCCTGGCAGGTGCTGCCAGGCAGCAGGGGGCAGTTCCCCCCCCCCCTGTAGTTAACACATTGGTGCCCAGTGCGGCCGCCCCCCCCCCCCCCCTCCCCTGTAGTTAACTCATTGGTGGCCAGTGCGGCCGGCCCCCCTCCCTCCCCTGTAGTTAACTCGTTGGTGGCCAGTGGGCCTTCTCCCCTCCCTCCCCCTCCTAATTAAAATCTCCCCCCTATCATTGGTGGCAGCGGAGAGTACCGATCGGAGTCCCAGTTTAATCGCTGGGGCTCCGATCGGTAACCATGGCAACCAGGACGCTACTGCAGTCCCGGTTGCCATGGTTACTTAGCAATTTGTAGAACCATTATACTTACCTGCGAGCTGCGATGTCTGCGTCCGGCCGGGAGCCCCTCCTACTGGTAAGTGACATGACCTGTCACTTACCAGGAGGAGGAGCTCCCGGCCGGACGCAGACATCGCAGCTCGCAGGTAAGTATAATGGTTCTACAAATTGCTAAGTAACCATGGCAACCGGGACAGCAGTAGCGTCCTGGTTGCCATGGTTACCGATCGGAGCCCCAGCGATTAAACTGGGACTCCGATCGGTACTCTCCGCTGCCACCAATGATAGGGGGGAGATTTTAATTAGGAGGGGGAGGGAGGGGAGAAGGCCCACTGGCCACCAACGAGTTAACTACAGGGGAGGGATGGGGGCCGGCCGCACTGGCCACCAACGAGTTAACTACAGGGGAGGGAGGGGGGCCCACTGGCCACCAATGAGTTAACTACAGGGGAGGGGGGGAACTGCCCCCTGCTGCCTGGCAGCACCTGCCAGGCAGCAGGGGGCAGTCATGTACACAGTTCTTTTAGTATATTCTAACCTGAAGCGTCCCCATCACCATGGGAACGCCTCTGTGTTAGAATATACTGTCGGATCTGAGTTTTCACGAAGTGAAAACTCAGCTATGAAAAAGCTTTTATGCAGACGGATCTGAACAACCATCTAGTGCGAATTTTGGCCTCCAAACTCTCCTTGCCAGCTGATGTTGGGGATATTAAGGATCGCGCAGGTTGGATTTGATTGCCCGATCCTTTTGTTAGCAGGAAGATAAGGCACTGCCAGGTTTCTCTACATATCAAAGCTAGGAAGAAGCCATATTGCCTCCTTTGCTGGCAGGATTCATTTTTTCATCACATTATACACTGCTCGTTTCCATGGTTACAGACCACCCTGCAATCCATCAGCGGTGACTGTGCTTGCACACTATAGAAAAAATTGCCAGTCTGTTTGGTGGCTGGGACTGTAGGAGTGCACATAGGCTGGTACTTTTTTCTATAGTGTGCAAGCACAGCCATGCTGCTGGACTGCAGGGTGGTCGTAACCATGGAAACGTTCTCTGAATAATAAATGCTATTTGCTGGAGTGGCAAAACCCCTTTAACTATACGAGAATACAGCACTTTGTTAGGCCTCGTTCAAATGAGGACTTTCAGTGCTGGAATAGAATGTGGTACAGGACTCCATGCTTATGGTGTGATGTCGGAGGAGAAGGTTCTCTGAACCGTGGATTGAGAAATATCAAAATGCACTGAGCAGTAAGATAATTTAATTTTGGGCTATTTAAAAAGTCTGGAACTATGAATTTTTCATTCTACTTGCTCCAGTCTGCTTTTTTTTTGGGAGAATTTTATAGTGAAGTGTGCAGGCTTGTTAATTCCTTAGGGTTCCGTCACACATTTGTTTATTGCGGTTTTAAAAACATTGTTGGTAGACTTTTGAGGCATTTTGCACATATAGTGTGCTTTGCCACCTGATGTTTTTTAAAAGCCTTTTTGCATGCTTGGAGTTTTTAGAACAAAGCTGCCCCAGGCAATAAGGAAAAAAACTGAATTGACCAGAAGAAAAAAAAAAAAAAAAAACACCAAGCGCGAGCAAATGCAACTACAAAACAAGACCTGTTTTTCCTGAGTTTAAAACTTCCATATAACTTCTGTGCTACATCTGGAACTGGTTTTTTTTGCCTAAAAATGCAGCAAAACAGCCAGCAAAAAAACACAAAATCCCAAAAACACATATGACACCAGCCCACGTGTACTATTAAGCAGGCGTTAGCTGTTGTGGTTAGCACTAGCTGTTTACACTAAGGCTAGGGCTACACTGTTGAATTTTTTACGACTAGCACTGCAATCCCATTCATTTCCATGTGATCACCTCTGCGTTCTTGGCTGCAACTCTAGCTGCCATAGTTTGATGCCAACATTTACGTTACGGGTACGGCTACACAACATTTGTCACACGAATATTTGTCTCAGCAATGTCACGCAACATTTTTTGTAATGATAGTCAATGGTGTCATGCTGCGACTGTACACGGCCGTGTACCGCAGCAGTGAGCAGGCCGTGGTAACACGGCCTGGATTCCTGCAGAGAGCAGGAGCGCACGGCGTCATTGGTTGCTATGACGCCGTGCGCTTCGTGCCGCCGCTGCACTACAGTAATACACTCGTATAGATCATACGAGTGTATTACTGTAGTGCAGCGGCGGCACGAAGCGCACGGCGTCATAGCAACCAATGACGCCGTGCGCTCCTGCTCTCCGCGGAACACGGCCGTGTGCATTCGGCCTAACAGGAAAGTTGCACAAAAATCTATCCAAGTTGGATTTTTGCGCAACTGTCGTATTGCAGTCACAGCATGTCGCATGTTACAGTTTGACACCATACATTATCATTACAAAAACTGTCACGCAACATTGCTGAGACAAATGTCGCAGTGTAGTTGTAGCCATTTTGTCATGCAACAAATGTCGTCGTGTAGCCCTAGCATAAATGTTAGAAAATTTGCGGGAACCCTAGCATGGACCCTGAGCAGGCTCTGCTCCGCCCAACTGGGGAACATAGCGTGAAACTGGTCGTGCAACCAAATAGTGTTGCACAGCTGGTTAATAGATGAAGGATGAAACTGAGCATGTGCGGTCTTCTCAGTTAACCAAAGAAATAAGAAAAAGAACAAACAGCAGGTGACGATATACAGATAAAAAATTTTGAATAACTCAGCAGCTAGACAAAATTTTTAATTACATGCAATTACAAAAGACTTCAGATCCAGGCGCTAGTTTGAAAACTGTAGAATATTTTTCGTGGGACAACCCATTTAAGTGACATTTACAATGTGCAGAATTAGATGTAATATGAGGATTTTGCGTCTGTATTTTAAAGGGGTTATCCAGGATTAGGAAACTCACAAAAAAAAAAAAAAAAAATACGGGGAGAACATACAAACTCCATGCAGATGTTGTCCTTGGTTGGATTCGAACCTAGGACCCCAGCGCTAACCACTAAGCTCACACCAGAATCACAAAAAATCCAACACCACTGGATTTTTTGCAATTCTGGGGGCACGGTGATGGAAAACATGCAAGTCGCACTGCAACCCCATTCATTTCTATGCTAGAACCACTACACTGCAAACCAGTTGCAATTTCTGGATGTGCCAGCTGTCGTGCAACCAAGATTTTTGTGTATCCAAATCCTTAAAGGAGTTGTCCAGGATAGGTCATCAATATCAGATCGGCGGGGGTCCAACACCTGAGACCCCCAGCGATCAGCTGTATGAGGAGACGGCTTTGCCATAGACAGCAGCTGTGAACAGGAAGAGAGACGGGAGATGGCACATGCACACTGGGCGCGCCGTCTCCTCATACAGCTGATCGTGGGGGTGCTGGGTGCCCACAGATATTGTGGGGGTGCCCGCATATATGATATGAGGATAGGTCATTAATATTATAACGCCCAGACAACCCCTTTAATGTCCAATTCAAATATAAATTAGTTCAGCTGTGCTTCGGCTCTGCAGAGTTTGACACACAGATATCTTAAAATCCTCTCTTTTCCATCATCTTCCCCCTTCTGGGGCCCCAACAGTACTATCCTAATGCCACCTATAATACTGTGCCCACTGTGCTCCCCAATACCCCCAAATACTATACCTTTGAAATACCAGTGCCATACAGATAGTCCCCAAAGCGCTCCCAAAAGTCCCACCAATAGTAATAATTCTCTCTGAGTGCCCTAGTAATAGTGCCTCCTGCAGCGATAACGCGCCCCGAGAGTGCCTCATTAGTGGCAATGGCATGCATATTGTACCAATGATAATAATACACCCACTGTACCCCTAGTACTAATAATGTCGTTATAATGCCCCTTGCAGTGCCCCCAGTATTTATAAGCCCTAATAGTGCCACCAATATTTAATGCCCCTGGTATTTATAGCTGCCCCAAGTATGTTTAATGTCCCCCAGCAGTGCCTCCTGTATTATTAGAACTAGAGATGAGCGAAGTTTTCAAAAATATTTAACAAATTCAATTAGTTTCAAGTTACTTTGTCAAGAATCACATTCCTTTGTATGTAGTGGGTGCAATGATGGGGAACGAATGCCCAATCATTGCACCCCTCAGATGGTGCATTCAGCGCTGATTGCAGCATCTGAGGTTCACATTGAGGCCTTTCAGGGGTTAAAAAAAATAATACATGCTCACCTAATCCATTTGATCGCGAAGAAAATGAAACAAATCTCAAGCGCGCTGATGAGATGCTGACACCGCGTCATCACGTTGGGTGGACGCGATGACATTATCACAGATTACGTCACTGCGACTGGCCAGTGTGATGACGTCACAGGTCAGCACGCACGAGATTTGGCGCATTTTCTTCTATCAAGATGGCCACGACGGCCTCACTTCAGGCAAATGGAAATTCGCCTTCGTGAAGAATCAAATTTTTCCTGAAATTCGGATGCAAGTTGACTGCATTAACTTTGATTAGCTCAGCTTTAATTATAATGACCACACTAGTACTTACATTACTCGTGCCCCATGTCACCTATTCTGCAGGCCTGAGTTCCCCATGTCCCTGTGCAGTTGATAAGCGACTGCCTGCACCGTTATACAGACTCATAGGCTTCAGGCCTATAAGACTGAACGACAGGAATGGGAGCGAAAGGCGCCCCCGTAAAATTACAAAAAGAGAAAAACATGGATTGCGCAACCACATACTATGCATTGATCTATTACTGCTTCTCAGTGTACAGGCTCATGCACATGACCGTTGCTGTTTTGCGGTCCGCAAACCACGGATACCGGCCGTGTGCATTTAGCATTTTGCGGAACAGCCAGCCCCTAATAGAACAGTATTATCCTTGTCCGTAATACAGACAATAATAAGACATGCTCTATTTTTTGCGTAACGGACATGGAATGCACAGTCATTTTTGTTTTTTTCCATCCCCATTGAAATGATTGGTTGTGCACACGGGCCGCAAAAAAAAAAAAAAAACACTGTACGGATACGAAATAAAAAATATTATTTTTTGGTATTATACAACTCCATAATCTACATACTGTACATGAAGCATTTGTATATGTTTTGATGAAAAGGCATAAGCCCACTCACCACATGAAGGTCCCCTCTACGACTTCTGACAGCACTCCAAGTGCAATCAATCATTCCTTTATTACTCCAGCCAAAGATAGTGCATTACAGTAGCAACGTTTGGGGCCATAACATCATCCAGCCCTGTGTCAAGCCTGTTTGTGTTTGTACCCTGCTTATGATCAGATGCCTAAGCATGGTGCAAACACAAACAGGCTTGAAAAAGGGCCGGATCATGTTATGGCCCAAAACGTTGCTACTGTAATACCTCATCCACACAGTCAGTGATGTCCATCAGTGGTTGTGAGCCAAAACCAGGAGAAACTCTAAACACAGAACAGGTGCAGATCTTTCCCTTATGTCTGTGGAGGCTCCAATCCTGGTTTTGGCTCACAATCACGGACGTGTGAATGAGCCCTTAAATGAACTATCTTCTGTAGTAATAAAGGAATGATTGATTGCACTTGGCGGGCTGTCTAAAGACGTTTTTAAATTACATGGTCCTTGGGTAGAGAAGGACCAGAACAGGATGAGCACCCTACAAAAGCCCCAAGTTGGATGATTGCTGTGGCTGCCATATTCATAAAAGGGTTGCCTCTATGAGTGAGTACCTACTCGGGGCACCACATGGCAACCACCATCGCCACAGCACCGTGCCAGTGGGCAGCGTGACCATAAAGTTCAACAGCACCCCTGCTGTCAAACTCAGGCTACTTTCACATCTGCGGCATGGATTCTGGCAGGCTGTTCTAGCAGAGAACATCCTGCCGCAATTCTCCGGATCTGGCACTGCCAGAGGCAAACTAAATGCCTGCTGGCATAGATCCAGCCGCATGCAACAGGACACAAACCTCTGCACACTGCGGTTTGTGTCTGGCCGATTCCCAGCATTCTCTGCTGGATATCAGTGCCGCATATGTGAAAGTCGCCTTAGATTCCTTGGCACTGAGCCCCACCAACCCATAGCCTTCCGTGCCCTACTGTCGACTGGCGCTGTTTGTGTGAAATACTTTAGTATTTTTTTATTTTATTCATGAGACTCAATCTGTTTGTATGGCTCCGATGAGACGTATTACCACTGTATCTGAGGTACCTGCCATATACAATCGGTTCCATTCTGCGATTGAGCCTGCCACCTTAGGCCCCATTGACATTTCCATGTCTGTATGTCCGTGCAAAAGCAAGCATGTGTGACTCAGAGAATCCGTGTCACTGACATGTAAACGAGGCCTTAGGGCTCATGCACACGACCAGATGAATTTTGTGGTCTGCAAAAAATACGGATGATGGACGGACGGAACAGCTGGCCCCTAATAGAACAGTACTATCCTTGTCTATAATGCGGACAATAATAGGACATGTTCTATCTTTTTACGGAATGGACATACGGAAACGGAATGCACAGAGTCTTTTTTTTTTTGTGGCCCCCACTGAAGTGAATATTTCCATATACGGGCGCAAAAAAGAAACAAAAAACACTCGGAACTGACACAGAAAGAAAATACGTTTGTGTGCACCAGCCCTTACTGGCCCAGAACTAGATGATGGGGTCTTTCTCTTCTACGATATCATGCTGGACACATGTACAGCAGGAGACGGCATAGTATATACTCGTCTGTCAACCTGTGGTATACGGTTAATATTATCTCTACTGGAAAAAAAACTGAACGTCACTGAAATCAGAAAAAAATCCTTTTGTCATACAGAGCGGTATAACCCCATCAATGCACGTTTTCATGACTCAGCGGCCAAGCATGTGTTCTACTCATAAGATGCGTCTTTGTTAAACTCACATCAATGCACAGCATCCACACATCCAGGCAGTATGTTATAATACGCATTCCTGCCCCCTAATAACGTCTCCAGTATCCTGTCCTCGCACGACCTCACGAGCAGCATTCCCCCTGTAAAAAAAAAAACACGCTGCATTAAAAGCGGCTATCCCCGAGCCATGATGATATGCTTTATAGCGGCGCCGAGCCAGGCACTCCATGGCTAGTCAGCGCCCCCGGTGGCCACTCCGAGGAACGGCGCCCGGGAAACCTACTGGAGCTTATCCTAGCTGCCCCCGTTCACACCTACAATATCCTTTAGTATATGTTATTCGCCGCGTTTACTTTATAGTAGTGGTAGTATAGGGTAAAATACTATTCTATACCGCAGGACTACACCCGGCGCGACTCTCTGCTTACTCATCATGGCTGCTAACTAGAATAGCGTCGTTACACAGGTGAGAGAACGTGCCGGTAGGTGCTGCATATACAAATGATTAAATATGGCTGCTTGTGCTGCAGTTTGGGCACTTGTCAGGGCGCAGACAGCATCGTGATTTTGGTGCACTGTGTAATTGGCATAGAGCACATCTCCTCCCACCTTCCCCTCAGACGCAGTGTCTCAGTTCTCTGACCTTTCCCAGCGCTGCCAGGAACGAAGGGAGAGAAAAAAAAAAAGCGCGCCTAGGATTTCCCGCCCAACGCCCCTGCTTCACCTCATGCATATGCAAAGTAGTCCAGCGCCTATTGGCGGCGGCGGGATATTGAAATGTAATGCAGGCGAGCGATTGGCGAAGCCGCCACTACATAAATATGTAAATAAACGCCCCTACTTGCTAATGTGAGAGCGGCTACGTTTTCAGACATGTAACCTTCCGTGCGTCTAGCTACTACTAGTAAAAGAGTGCGCACTGCAAACAACTCCGGCAAAGCCGAGCTGGACGCGCCTCACCCGCATTTTTTACAGCCAGGAAAAGAACATCGCCCGCGATAGATTTTCTAGTCACCGTTTTGTAAAGGATCGAGTCGCCGGGAATACGTAGGTGTTCCCCTCAAGCCGAGCGCGGAGGGATATCACTCGGGCGCATTGCACAGGACCAAAATACTAGGAGTTAAGAGGCAGGTCTGTCAGTAATTGAGCTCAGAATTGGCGAGGGCGGTGGCGTGTGGCTGCTGATAATCACACATCTCCTGGATTTACGGCGCCGGCTGAGAGACACATTCCGACTGGATTTACCACACGTTTCTGTTTGTGGCCGGGACTCCATGGGGTTTTCAGTGTGAGGCACGAGCCGGTTTGTTTATGTGTGTGGGAGCGGACTGACACGGACGTGACGAGAACACCGGCTACCGGCGTGTGGGTTATTGGCTGCTGTTCCCGCTGTCTGTCGGCTAGAGCTGAGGATGCTTCTGTCTAAATTCGGCTCCTTGGCTCATATCTGCACCCCGAGCAGCATGGACCACCTGCCGGTGAAGATCCTGCCGCCAGGTAGGACCGGGGTGCACGGAGGCGCCGCTGCGGGCGACCATTGCCGAGCCGCTCGTATTGATGAATGCTTTCTCTCCCGTAGTGAAAACCGAGAAGGAGTCCTTCGAGAAGGTGTACCAGGTGGGCTCCGTCCTGGGCAGCGGCGGCTTCGGCACGGTGTACTCGGGCAGCAGGATTGCGGACGGGCTACCGGTGAGTGGCAGCAGCCTCTGACAGCTCATGTCGTGACTGCCGCGATATACTGGATACTTACCTCCCGTTCTCTCCTGTCAGGTGGCGGTGAAGCACGTCTCTAAGGAGCGGGTGACGGACTGGGGCACCCTAGTAAGTATTGGGGTCTGCGCACCGGGGGGGGGGGGGGGGGAGAGACCCTGCGTGACATGCGGGATGGATTTACCGCCCTCTCTCTACCCCCTTCCCCTCTAGAACGGAGTCATGGTGCCGCTGGAGATCGTGCTGCTAAAGAAGGTGGGCTCCGGCTTCCGAGGCGTCATCAAGCTGCTGGACTGGTACGAGAGAGCGGACGGCTTCCTCATCGTGATGGAGAGGCCGGAGCCGGTGAAGGATCTGTTCGACTTCATCACGGAGAAGGGCGCGCTGGACGAGGACACGGCCCGGGGCTTCTTCCGCCAGGTGTTGGAGGCGGTGCGCCACTGTTACAGCTGCGGGGTGGTGCACCGGGACATCAAAGACGAGAACCTGCTGGTGGACCTGCGGACCGGCGAGCTCAAGCTCATAGACTTCGGCTCGGGGGCGCTGCTGAAGGACACGGTCTACACGGATTTTGACGGTACGTGCCGCACTGAGGCGCTGTCATTCCCCGCAGCCCCTCCCTGCTCGGTGCGGGCGATTCCTCGGTGTGACGCACTGGGGGGGCACCGGCTATCTGCATTGCGGGCGGTGACCGAAGCTGCCGCCTGCACATCTGTTTGTTGTGAAACCCGAGCCCGCGCGTCACGTGACCGGCCCGCCTGGCAGATTCCAGGTTGTGTTTGGTATCCAAGGAACGGTAGGGAGGCAGGGGAGCGGTGGGGGAGGGGGCGGCTGACAATGCCGGGATAATGGAGCGGCCCCCACCTTCTCCCTTTGTGTCTATTTTTGGAGCGGTGCTGCAGACGGCACGTGCTACTTGAAAGGGAGCCTAGTAAACAGCTGATGCACACAGGGCTGCTCATTGCAGCAGAGTGGGGGAGGGGGCCGTATTGCGGGGCCATGCAGAGTTCAGCGCCTCTAGTATTGTGTCCGCGGCCTCACTAAAGCCTTCTTTTGTTTCCAGGTACAAGGGTTTACAGCCCCCCAGAGTGGGTCAGGTACCATAGGTACCACGGAAGATCGGCCACGGTGTGGTCACTGGGCGTCCTGCTGTACGACATGGTCTGTGGGGATATTCCCTTTGAGCAGGACGAGGAGATCTTGCGTGTCCGTCTGTACTTCAGGAGGAGAATCTCCCCAGGTAGGTCCATGTCAGCCACGCAGAGTCCGTGCTGTTGAGCTGTGCCACCTGGATAGGTTGTAACTGTTCTCCTT
Organism: Bufo bufo; assembly: GCF_905171765.1. Lineage (NCBI taxonomy): Eukaryota > Metazoa > Chordata > Amphibia > Anura > Bufonidae > Bufo > Bufo bufo. The sequence continues at coordinate 535,635,062 of NC_053389.1, forward strand.
GTTCCACGCAGAGTGCCAACAACTCATCAAATGGTGCCTTTCCCTGAGGCCTTCTGACCGACCAACTCTTGAACAGATCTTCGATCACCCATGGATGTGTAAATGTGACCTGGTGAAGTCCGAGGACTGTGACCTGAGACTAAGGACAATTGACACTGATGCCTCTAGCACAAGCTCAAGCAACGAGAGTCTGTAGAGGAGCACCAGGCCGGGGGTGCTGCTGCCAACACTACCCTGGAGGGTGCAATGCATTCACTACACTTAACCCCTTCTACAGGATTTTTTTTTTTTTTTTTTTCCATTTTGCAGTTCTCTCCCTGCAATGAGACTTCATTTTGACTTGAGCGTCTGAGTTGTGGGCCCATGCTTACACAGATGGACTGACTACAGACGAGAAGCAGTGACCTCTTGAGTACTTAGTACACTGTTTTGCTCTCATAGAGCCTGGACTAGATTTTTATTTGCTTTTGAGTGCCTTTTTGAAAGCTGCTTCAGTGGGACTCTTTCTGTTTTTATTTCTGTTTTGCCTGGAGCTGTGCATCTCCAAAGAAGGTCCACCTCATCGCCCCGGGCGTCGTTTGGAGCCGCCCTCGCGGCCACTGGACACGTTGCTCAGTGGACTTTATGAAGTGATTCTTGAGTGCATGAATGTGTATTGTGACCATTTCTATTCCAATGTATTTAACGTGAGATGTACCATTTTCAGCAGGAATGTGTGTTTTTGTTGCCCCATCCCTTTTTATTTAATTTTCCTTTTCATCTCTACCACTGGGCAACACAGGACCATATAGCCTCGGTTTTCCCAAACCCCTCGTCACCCCACAAGTCTTAAGTATGTATGGGCATGTTATATGCACAATCAATGCAATATTCAAGGACTTTTACTTTTTTCTCCATATCTGTATTTAATTTTTTTCTTGTATTATAGTTATTTATTGCGCTATTTAGACAGTTTCTCACTATTTATTTGGTTAATTTATTTGTCTAGAAGTTATCCAACACTGTGCTTTACACTGAGAGCCCCTGTTCCCAATGGAAAGTGACTAGCGACCCCTCTGCATTCCATTCATCTTCCCAGTCTTTTCCATAACTCCAGCAAGTCTCTTTTTAGATGGATAATTGTTGTACAAAGTCTAATTTAAAGGAAACTAGAATTACTGACTTCTCCAAGTTGGTTCTTATGCCTTCTTTGTCTGGTGTGGGTTACCAGAAATGTAAAGTTATGCTTTTTCTTTTTGACAGGATTTTAAATTATTGGCATTATACAGTCTCCATGCAGTGGCTCTGGGAGGTCAAGAGGCAGAGTCATGACCTTAATTTATTAGCTGTTTTGTGATCTGGCTGCATTTTATGCAGCTTGTTTATGATTTGTATTTTTCTTTAACAGTGTGAAATGTATGGAGATCATATTTTTTTATACAAGTATTTCAATTAAACTTTTGTACATAATCTGTCGCTAATTTAATTTTCATTTTGCCAGCTATTTAAAGGGCTTCTGTCACCCCTCCACCCCCAATTTTCAGTTTTTGACTTATATTTGTTAATGTAAGCAGATTCCATATATGCCCCTCTTACCTCGGGCTGTGCAGTAATTACAGTAAAAAACGTACTTTATTATATGTAAATTTCTTCACTACCAGCAAGTTGGGCGGACTTGCTGGTAGCCGCCACATGCTCTGTTTGAAAAAAAAGCCACCTTCTCCACTTGATTGACAGGGCCAGCGAGCGCTCTCCTCCTCTCGCTGGCCCTGCCTGTGCCGTACCGATCGTCATTGGGCGCAGGCGCTCTGAGAGGACGCTCGCTTGGCCGCTCCTTCCTTAGTGCACCTGCGCCGATGAAGAGGGCTGACTTCATCGGTGCAGGCGAACTGAGGAAGGAGCGCCGTCCTTCTCAGAGCACCTGCGCCGAATGGCGACTGGTACGGCGCAGGCGCGAATTAAGGCTGCAGGCAGGGCCAGCGAGAGGAGGAGAGCGCTCGCTGGCCCTGTCAATCAAGTGGAGAAGGGGGGCGTTTTATCAAACATTGTATGCGGCGGCTACCAGCAAGTCCGCCCAACTTGCTGGTAGAGAAGAAATTTACATAAAGTGTGTTTACTGTAATTACTGCACAGCCTGAGGTAAGAGGGGCATATATGGAATCTGCTTACATTAACAAATAAGTCAAACTGAAAATTGGGGGTTGGGGGGTTACAGAAGCCCTTTAAAGAGGTTTTCCTAGGCTCTATATTGACCTATCCTCAGATCATTAATATCTGATGGTGAGGCTGCAGCCTCCTGACAGCTAACTGAGCACAGCGCCGTAAATGGTCTAGTGGCTGCACTTGGTATTGCAGCTCAGGCTCAATCACTTAAATGGGACTGAAATGCATTTAGGCTATGGATCAACAGCCGACAGCTGCTCTCAATCTACAACTCTCAGTATCCTCCTTTCATTGCTATGGAAGTTACAAGAACAGCAGAGCAAGTGTGCATACTGGGAGTTGTAGTTTCACAGTAGCTGGAGTGCTGAAGGCTGTCAATCCCTGATCTAGACCACGTGACCGATGAAGAGGCCACAGCACATTAAAATACTGCATTGTCTTCAAACAGCTGATTGGGGGGGGAGGAAATGAGCTGGACCGCCACAGGCCAGATTGATTACCTGCAATGGGTGACTAGTTCCAGGATCGGCTCTTGGTTAGGACTTTTGGATCTCTGACAAGATATTGACTGCCTAGCCTAAGGATAGCCCATCAATATAACATTTCTGGATGGCCTGTTTAAAGGAGTTGTCAAAGTTATATTTATTGATGACCTATCCTCAGATCGGGGGTCCAGCACCCCCACCGATCAGCTGTTTACCTGCTCACTGTCATATATGCAGTGGTGAGCAGCTGTAATTACACCCAAGCTGTCCTAGTCATTTCAATGGGACAGCTCTATAGGAACACACCGTCCCATTGAAATGAATAGGACCGCTTGGGTGTCACTACACCTGCTCACCGCTGCAGATGCGACAGTGAGCAGGTAAACAATGAAGAGGAGGCAGCGGGTGTAGTGACATCCAAGCGGTCCTATTGAAATGGTATGTTCCTATACAGCTGTCCCATTGAAATGACTTGGACAGCTTGGGTGTAATTACACCTGCTCACCACTGCAGATACGACCGTGAGCAGGTAAACAGCTGATCGGTGGGGGTGCTGGACCCCCGATCTGAGGATAGGTTGCACGGTGCAACCTTCTAAAAAAAATATAGAAGACTGAGATGGCCATCAATGATAAAGTCCTGGGCAACCCTTTAAATCGGGCTGGAAATGCAGTATGTCCATTACCATTACACAAATGTCAACCAAATCTACCAATTTCAGCATGAACGGCTGACTAGAGGCGCTATTGCACAGCCCTATAAATGAGGACCGCTCCATCAGTGCTAGTTTGCACAGGCCTAAAGTGAATGCAGGAGGAACGATTGCTAATGTAGTAATTTCTCCCTCATGCTCTTCTATTATCGGCAGCACTTAGATGTGGATTATCAGCAGTACATCTACCTATCACCCTGATGACAGATGCTCGTGCTCATCAGCCAATGATCATTGATCGGCTGCTCAATTATCACGAATGCTGTTTTTTTTTGCTAATTTGCTTAGAATCATGTGGCTCTTAAAGGGGTTGTCCGGGATCAAGTTTAAAAAAAAAAAAAAAACTTAAATCGCTATTTGATAGCGGTTTGAAGGTCTCCCAGATGTTTTTAGGTATTTTTACACTTCAGCAGGGCTTGTGCAGCCCCCCACTGATTGTTTCCCTCTGTTTGTGTGCGGTAACTTCCTGCCTCACTGCTTTCTCGGTCCCAGCGCAGCATCGCGTTGTTTCAAGTGTGTGTCTGCTCCTTGGTGCAGCCACCCCCCCTAAGGCCCCAATTACACATCCGCACCCGTTCCGCACCCATTTATTCTCTATGGGCCCGGACGTGAAGCGGAGAGCACACTGTGCTATCCACATTTGCGGAGAGCGGCCCCGAACTTCCAGTCCTCAGCTCCGCAAACTATAGAACATGTCCTATTCTTGTCCGCAGCTGCGGACAAGAATAGGCATTTCTATAGGGGCTGCCGGCCTGGTGTGTTGCGGATCTGCAACACACCACGGACGTGTGAATGGACCCTAATTCATATGCTGCCTCCTGCTGCAACTATTCCTCCCCCTTAGTCACGCCCCTAAACTCCTCCTGCCTCTTTCCTTGCTAAGAATGCGCCCTGCCTGGTGATGTCACTGGACCAGAGGGGCGTGGCTTAGCGCGGTATGTTGCCGCCTAGTTACTGCCCCTCCATACGCTCGGAATAATTACTGAGGCTGACTGTGATGTCACCGGGCTCCTTGCGAAGCGGAAGAAGAGGCTTCGCTATGCAGAAAGGGACCCGGTTCGTCACTGACTGTGATAGAAACTGCACTTCGGCTGATCAGAAATGTCTGGTAAGGGAAGGACCGGCATGAATGTAATATTTAAGGGACCATTGTACACATACACCAATGTCCCCAATCCCGGACAACCCCTTTAAAGGGGTTGTCACTTCAGCAAATGGCATTTATTATTCGTAGAAAGTTAACACAAGGCACCTACTAATGTATTATCCATACTGCTTTCTTTTCTGGCTGGATTAATTTCTCCGTCACATTATACTTTGCAAATCGGCAGTGGTGGTCGTGCTTGCACACTATGGGAAAAGCACCATCCTATGTGCACTCCCACAGTCCTGGCCACCAGAGAGGGGTTTCTTAGTGTGCAAGCATGGCCACTAATGCTGGATTGTAGGGTGATCGTAACCATGGAAAAGAGAAGGAAGCAATATGGATAATAATACATGAGAAATGCTGCTTGCTGAAGTGAGAGAGCCCCTTTAATCTTTGTGTGTGGAGACATTTTAGCCGCGCTCCATGGTATGGAGACATAATGGCAAGGTTCCTTGTGAAAGAAAACAAAGAGGCATCTTCCAGGGAAAGAAGGTGGTGCCAGCGAGATGGTTCTCTACCTGGGAGATACCTCTGCACATATCTTTTTTCCCATGGAGCATTTCCAATAACTCCATGTCATGGAGCACTGGTAAAAAGTCTCCTTCTTGCCAGCACTGGCTCCCCGCTCTTTTTCTCTTCTGCTGGGCTCCCAGAATGTAAAGTTCAGTTTTGATACCACTGCGGTGACCTGCTCCCTTTCTGCCATTTGATATGATGCAAGGAGCGCAGGTCAACGAATGGCTGCAGTGGCGCCAAAACAGTAGTTTTCATCCCTAGTGTAGTGGAGCACCTGAAGCCTGGGTGGGAAGGAACTGGGAGCAGGTAAGTGTGCTGACTAAGATGCACAATCCTTTTAAGGCAGGCATGCTCAACCTGCAGACCTCCAGCTGTTGTAAAACTACAACTCCCACAATGCCCTGCTGTAGGCTGTTCAGGCATGCTGGGAGTTGTAGTTTTGCAACTGCTGGAGGGCCGCAGGTTGAGCATGCCTGCTTTAAGGGATCACACTTTGCCAGAAAGGATCCTACTGTCTGACTTTTCTCTTTCCCTGGAAGATACCTCTTTGCATATTCTGACAGGAGATAAGGTGCCATCAGAGGCTTATTTCTCTCTTCCCGTTGTCAGCCGGTGCCCGTTTTGTGGCCCGTACCGCAATTCGGAAGGTGAGGAATGCGTCCTACTTCCGCATATGGCGTCCCTCCAGTCGGTGCCCATGCATTGTGGTCCGCAGCACAAGCCCGGCTGGCACAGGTCATGTTTTTGTCACGTCAGTGTGGGCTCACATCATGTTGCCATCCATACATTAACGGATGCCTCAGACAGATTCACTAGCATTGAGGTAACCCAGGGGTAGGCAACCGCCGGCACGCCAGCTGTTGTGAAACTACAACTCCCAGCATGCATACATACTCTGATTTTCTCAGAACTCCCATAGAAATAAATGGAGCATGCTGGGAATTGTAGTTTCACAACATCTGGAGTGCCGCAGGTTGCTGACCCCTGAGGTAACCCAAGAACTTTTCATGTTTCAGGGATAAAGGAACAACAGGGCATGTAAGAATTCTCTTTCCTGTGGGAATATCTTCCCGTTGCCTCTTCTGGGATCCATTCAGGTTTACAGTAATGGGGACAGAAGGACGAGTTCCTAATGCAAGTGAGAAATGCAGTGTATCCGTACATTTCTTGCACATATGGGAACAGCTCCATTAATGGAAAGTGTGAAATGGTTTGAAATGTATTTTTCATACTTCCTGTGGGTGCAGGTATACTGAGATGCACAGGGGTTTTCTAAATGAACTGTAAAGGGAAAGTATAACATAAACGAAGGGGGTCATTTATCAAACTGGTGTAAAGTAGAACATAACAGCCAATCGGACTCCTCCTTTCATTTTCCAAAGGAGCTGCCCAAAATGAAAGGTGGAATCTGATTGGTTGCTATAGGCAACTAAGCCAGTTCTACTTTACACCAGTTTGATAAATGACCCCCTAAATCTTGAACTGCCCTTTGTAGGTACTTTGTCCTACTATACATAGGGGAGGACTGGGGACTTTCTGTGCCGGTCTTGATATCCCCTGTGCTGCCAGAGGATGCGCCTAATTTATGACAAGGCGCATGCTGCCGTATATTTCTGGCGTGAATAAAGCCAGAAAGCTGGAGTGCATGAAGATAAATTTGTTGCGGCGGCTGGCCACACCACTTTCATAAAAGTGGTCAGGATGGCATCAAGTGGCAGATGCGACTTTTTAACGCCACTTTTCAGGCGCACAGGGAATCGTAAATCTACACCTTAGTGTCTCTGGAGAAAAACTAAAAGTGGCCCCATTTTGTAGTCAGGTCCAAACTGACAGAAGGAAGGCCAACCCAAGTAGACATGGCCAGCAATACCATATTGTGGCACAATATACCACCCCAGCAGAGCCATATACCACAGTGCATCATAAAATACTGCCCCAGCAGCACAAAATACCGCCCTCTGTGGTGGTCTGCACCAGCTGCCACGTTCAGTCCTACTCCAGTTGCCTTAGGATGGCAATACAGTTGATTTCAGGAGGGGAGTATCAGATCATTTGTTACCATGGCTGGTGGCTGTGAGGAGGGCTCAAGCAGCCCCCTGGGCATTGGCAAGTTTCCCTGTAGGGTCTATGGCCAGTCTGTCCCTAACTCCTCTTGACAGATCTTGATTTAGAATATTCCAGAAAGAGAACATATGACTAATCTTATGTCACCTGGAAACACAACTTGTTGAGGGTTTTCTCAAACTCTGCACTGAGGAAACTGTTAATTGACTGTAAAAGACTGTAGAGAGAATGTTATTTGTAGAAGTCTACATGGGCTGGGGTGGGGTATGGGTTTGGGTTTTACTGGGGTTGTTTGATTACCAATATTGATGACCTATCCTCAGGATAGGTCATCAATATCAGATTGGTGGGGGTCCGACTCCTGGCATCTCTGCTGATGAGCTGTTTGATGAGACCTCCATCCCATTCACTTGAATGGGACGTAGTGTAATTACAACTTCTCTGTACCACTGCTGCAATGTCGATGGAGCAGGTAAGCAGTGAAGACAAGGCAGCTGTGGTCTCATCACAAAGCTGATCGGCAGGGGTGCCGAGAGTTGGACCCTCGCCAATCTGATATTGACCAATCTTGAGGATAGGTCATCAATGTCAGGAACAAAGTTAATGTACTCCATGTAAAGAAACCCTGGTGTTAGGGCTTATTCACATGAGCATATTTTTGTATGTGGGTACATTGGGCTGTGCATGTACCCAAAGAAGTAATGGTGCTTGCTATTCACACCACCCTCGGTCAGTGCCAAGAAATTCAGGCCGTGTCCTGATCCATGTCTCACGGAAAATGAACCTAGGGACAACTGTCTGGTGGTGGCTGTTCCGTGTTCTATGCAGATCCTGCATATGGACCTGTGGTAGTAAAAACTGTCCTTGTATTGTGACCACAACATGGGTGATTTCTAATATGGATGTGTAAGCCCATCAGATTTGATACTTCAGCAGGAAAGGCCCTGAACTGCATTATATCAGATTTGCATGTATTTTAGTATTTAGTCCACAAGATTTCATAACAACAGCTAAGAGTACTTTAGTTTATAGTGGCAAACATGACACCTTATTTGATGCACCGTATTTAAAATAAATAAATCAAGGCCTCGTTTTAGATGTTCATAATGTGGGCGCGAATCCTGGCCAAACTGTGGACCTGCTGACCTTGAACTCGCAGCCTTCTAGGGACCTAAAAATGTTGTGAGCTTGAGTCTGTAGATACAGTTGCAAGAAAAAGTATGTGAACCCTATGGAATAATATGGATTTCTGCACAAATTGGTCATAAAAAGTGATCTGATCTTCATCTAAGTCACAACAATAGACAATCACAGTCTGCTTAAACTAATAACACACAAAGAATTATATGTTACCATGTTTTTATTGAACACACCATGTAAACATTCACAGTGCAGGGGGAAAAAGTATGTGAACCCCTAGACTAATGACATCTCCAAGAGCTAATTGGAGTGAGGTGTCAGCCAACTGGAGTCCAATCAATGAGATGAGATTGGAGGTGTTGGTTACTGCTGCCCTGCCCTATAAAAAACACACACCAGTTCTGGGTTTGCTTTTCACAAGAAGCATTGCCTGATGTGAATGATGCCTCGCACAAAAGATCTTTCAGAAGACCTACGATTAAGAATTGTTTACTTGCATAAAGCTGGAAAGGGTTATAAAAGTATCTCCAAAAGCCTTGCTGTTCATCAGTCCACGGTAAGACAAATGGTCTATAAATGAAGAAAGTTCAGCACTGCTGCTACTCTCCCTAGGAGTGGCCGTCCTGTAAAGATGACTGCAAGAGCACAGCGCAGACTGCTCAATGAGGTGAAGAAGAATCCTAGAGTGTCAGCTAAAGACTTACAAAAGTCTCTGGCATATGCTAACACCCTGTTAGCGAATCTACGCTACGTAAAACACTAAACAAGAATGAATTTCATGGAGGATACCACAGAGGAAGCCACTGCTGTCCCAAAAAAACATTGCTGCACGTTTACAGTTTGCACAAGAGCACCTGGATGTTCCACAGCAGTACTGGCAAAATATTCTGTGGACAGATGAAACCAAAGTTGAGTTGTTTGGAAGAAACACACAACACTATGTGTGGAGAAAAAGAGGCACAGCACACCAACATCAAAACCTCATCCCAACTGTGAAGTATGGTGGTGGGGGCATCATGGTTTGGGGCTGCTTTGCTGGGTCAGGGCCTGGACGGATTGCTATCATCGAAAGAAAAATGAATTCCCAAGTTTATCAAGACATTTTGCAGGAGAACTTAAGGCCATCTGTCCACCAGCTGAAGCTTAACAGAAGATGGTGTTGCAACAGGACAACGACCCAAAGCATAGAAGTAAATCAACAACAGAATGGCCTAAACAGAAGAAAATACGCCTTCTGGAGTGGCCCAGTCAGAGTCCTGACCTCAACCTGATTGAGATGCTGTGGTATGACCTCAAGAAAGTGATTCACACCAGACATCCCAAGAATATTGCTGAACTGAAACAGTTCTGTAAAGAGGAATGGTCAAGAATTACTCCTGACCGTTGTGCACGTCTGATCTGCAACTACAGGAAACGTTTGGTTGAAGTTATTGCTGCCAAAGGAGGTTCAACCAGTTATTAAATCCAAGGGTTCACATACTTTTTCCACCTGCACTGTGAATGTTTACATGGTGTGTTCAATAAAAACATGGAAACATTTAATTCTTTGTGTGTTATTAGTTTAAGCAGACTGTGATTGTCTATTGTTGTGACTTAGATGAAGATCAGATCACATTTTATGACCAATTTGTGCAGAAATCCATATCATATCAAAGGGTTCACATACTTTTTCTTGCAACTGTACCTGAAACCTGACCAGAATTTGGAGCTGCAAAACAGACGCTAAAAATGTCTGAATGAGGCCTAACAAGTACACCTTCAGAATTTCTAGTGGTGAAGAGCTTCTCTCTTTTCAGAAATGGAGATTTCTATTTGGTGTGTGACCTGCAGAAGAAGAATGTATATTATGTAGGATGTAAATACGCTGAGGTTATGTCACAAGGTAAGAAAATGTGCTTGCTCATCACTGATGCAGCCATTTAACAATGTGTATGGACTTTAAGGCCTCAGTCATTCCTTCTTGCCATGTGTCACCGCATAAAGTATGCTATGTCAGTTTTAAATAGAAGCAGAGGACTATCATTAAGGCCCACAATGCCAATGACATGCTTTTCAGCAGCTAACTCTGTTGTTAGATGGTAAATTAAATGATACATACAAATTCTTGAAGGAAGAATGGCCTTGCCCATGACCGATAAAGACCATATTTGATATTTATAGTGCAGTTTTGAAAATGAAATCTGAACGTCCTATAAAAAAGGGTTGTCCCACGTAAAATATTCCACAGTTTTCAAACCAGCACCACTGAGTTATTCAATCAAATGTATCTGTATAGTGCCACCTACTGTCTGTTTTTTTCTTTGTCCTGCTCCCTGAGATGGCCGCACATGCTCAGTTTCATCCTTCAGCTGCCTCCTGAGCTGTGATAGGGAGAGCTGAGACACGCCCCCTGAGCTGCAGCAGAAAAGACACTCCCCTTGAGCTGTGATAGGGAGAGCTGAGACACGCCCCCTGAGCTGCAGCAGAAAAGACACTCCCCTTGAGCTTCCAGCTTGATATAAATCTAGCAGAGCAATGAATGGGGAGATCTCTGGATCCATGTGAGGTACAGGGCTGGTTCTAGGTTTGTTAGAGATTGTCATGTACTAGATTATGTCTGATTTATATTTTTTACAGTAGTCATGGGATAACTAGAGATGAGCGAATTTCATATTTTGAAATTCGTTCACACTTTGTTAGTTAAAGGTGAATTGCGTTATGGATTCCGTTACCACGGACCATAATGCAATTCTATGACGGAATGCCTTTAGAGGCATTCCGTTATTCATTCCATCATAATAGAAGTCTATGGGCTGCAAAATGGATCCGTCCCGTTTCCGTTATGCAGTGGAGGACTCAGGATCAGGGGAGGACTCCCCTGCATAACGGAAACGGGATGGATCCATTTTGCAGCCCATAGACTTCTATTATGATGGAATGAATAACGGAATGCCTCTAAAGGCATTCCGTTATGCATTCCGTCATAGAATTGCGTTATGCTTCGTGGTAACGGAATCCATAACGCAATTCACCTTCAACCAACAAACGAAGTGTGAACGAATTTCATAAGCGGAAATTCGCTCATCCCTAGGGAAAACCCTTGGCTTTCACACCTTGGACAAGTGTTGTTTTCCCTGCAGTGCACAGTTCCACTGACATACACTAGCAGTCATATAATGCCTATACCATAGTGTACTGCTTGGAATGCCTTAAGATTTTTCACCTATCACGATTATATCCTGTATAATATAGGCATATTAAAAAGGCACTTAGAATATGATTTAGAAATTCTACAACCATAACTACTCAAGCGTTCCTTTTACCAGGTGAATACTCAGTCACCACCTGTTATGGTAATGAATATTGTATGGTCATCTATCGCCCTCTATTGGTGGAGCTGTGTATGTTTTGTATCCATACATTCTGCTTTATGTATTTACTTCTTTGCTGACGGTGTGATTAACCCAGAGGTGGCCGTCTCATTGGACTTAAGGCCAGATTTTAAAAAATGTATGCAGCATACCATACTAATATTCAGAATTAAGTTACTGATGCCCCATTACACTTTCCATACTTTCTCACATCACATTTAATCATTGAAAAGTGTAACTCAGCAGTGCAAGAGAGGCAAAACCAAGGCAGCTAGTATAGTATGTCACTGCAAATTCAAAACCGCCACTTTATGCAAGCACTGTGCAGGTATATGACAATAACTTGTAAGTAGCCAAACATTAAGCCGCTGACGTCTGCAGATTTTACTGCTTGGTGTTGGTGACAGTGCTGCCCCACATTGCCTTTAACCCTTTTCTGATGCAACGATTTTCCATTTGTATTTTTCACAGAGCCATAACTTTTTTCTTATTTTTCCGTTCACATAGACGTATGAATGTTTGTTTTTTCCGGGACAAGTTGTACTTCCTAATGACACCATTTAATATTGCATACAATTGGGAACAAAACGCAATTCTCCCACAGTTTTATGGGATTAGTTTGTACAGTGTTTCCTGTGCAGTAAAACTGACCTGTTCCCTTTAGTAACTATGATTACAATGATACCACATTTACAGGGGCAGATTGGCCATAGACCTTACAGGGAAATTTCCAGTCGGCTGATGCCCAGGGGGCCAACCGGACCCTCCTCATGGCCGGCCAGTGGAAGTTAATTGGGGATGTATTTTGTGCTGCTGGCAGTATTTTATAATGGACTATGGTATTTGGCTCTGTTGGGGTGGTATAATGTGCCACAATATGGTATTGCTGACCCTGCCTACTTGTGTTGGCCCTGCTCTCCATCAATTTGGACCCTACACTACAAAACAGGGCCACTTTTACCTATTTTTTTTCCAGGACCGCCCCATTTATACAGTTTATATAGTTTTTCTTGTCTTTTAATAATTCAAAAATATAAAAACTTTGGTAAAAATAATTTTTTCTTTTCATCCCCATATTCTGAACCCTATAATGTTTTTATATTTACATCTATGGAGCTGTGTGAGGGCTCATTTTTTGCAATAATTTGAGGTCGTTTTTAGTGATACCATTTTGGAGGGTGTATCACTTTTTATTAAATTTTTTTAGGGTAGGAGAAGCAACATAGAAACTAGGACATTGGCCATTTAGATTTTTTTCAGCAATGCCTATTTATTATGGGGAAAGGGGGTGATTTGAATTATATATGTTTCTTTAAATATATTTTTCAAAACATTTTTTTCATTTTCTTGACTTTTTTAAGCCCCTCTAGGTTGCTTATGCCTTAAATTGAAATGAAATTTGAATTAGCGATGTTCTTGTTCTGTTACAACTGTAATAGCATGAGTTTCTTCGTATAGATCCACGCTTTTCCAGACAATGAACGGCTCCCCCGATCGCCAAATTGGGAAGCTGTTCCGGCCCTGGGAGTACAGCACTCCCGGGGTAAGCAGCTTCAGATGTCGTGGTCACAATTGACCACGGCATCTGAGAAGTTAAATGCCTGCGATCTGCGTTATCGCTGATCGCAGACATTAACCTTGGGTGTCTGCTGTGTAGAGAAATAGGCGCCAAGACAAGAAATCCAGTGTACATATATGGTGGATGTTGTCCAACTTTCAAACCCTTTTGGGTTGGCCCACTGGCCCTGTGGATTGAAGCATACTTACCTGCCCACTGCCACTCGGTTCTGGCTCCTTTGGTTCGCCATACTCCAGTTTCCTGCTTTTCAGCTTCCAGAGTGGACAGTGGTCATGTGTGCCGCTGCAGCCAATGGCTGGCCACATCTGTGACGTGATGCAATAATGCGCCACTTGGGAGGGGACATGTAACCACGAATATTTACTATAAGGCCATTTATGTATGTTCATACTGGAAAGGCTTTCAATCACTGAGTGAGATAGTCCGCTGGTCTTTTAATTCAAAGTAGAAGTTACAAAATGGAAAGCATCTGTGAAAGAACACACTAATGGTAATTTCACTGAGAAATAAAAGTATTAGATTTGAAGCATTTACAGGACTGTCCTGTAGCTGAGAATCAGCAATATGATCTGTATTTGGAAAGCCCCTTATGAGCAAGAATAACTTGACAAATACAAAGTGCTCAGGCAAGTTCATAAGTTGATGCACTTAATGGTGTGAACATGATAATGATTATCTGTACATGTGCATTATTTTTTTTCTTCATTTGCGCTACTAACTTTTTAAGCCCACTTATGTGTAATGTAGCGTGTAAGGAACTACATTATTGATCAGTAGGCATCTGGGAAAAAGTGGCATATCAAAGAGATGGATTCCTAGAAATCCAGAAACATGCAATTTACTTGCAGGTTACCAACAAGTGACATATGAATACTCAAGTGGTCTGCCAAATTGTAATATCTGGTTCGTTCTTCTTTGCTCAAATACATTGTAAGAGCTGATAAAAATATTGGGGTGCATTCAGGGTCTGACTGGGAACTTAAAGGGGTTCTCCGGGAATTAAGAAAATAAAAATACTTAAATATTACTTCATTTTAAATATATTCCCAAATACCTTTCATTAGTTTTAATGGCTCTTTCTATCTAGGGAGCAATCGTTAGAGCAATAAAATGTCCGCCGTCCTATTAGTACATACAAAAGCTGACCTATTCACACAGCAGGACAAGTTACTTCACAACACTGAGCTAAAGGGCTGCCTCATCCTACTACCTGTTCTACTTGTCTGGGATTATGATCCTGAATACCAGACAAAATGGGCCATTATAAATAATGAAAGGTATTTGGGAATATATTTATAATAAAGTTATATTTAACCAAGTAACCAAGTCAGGGGGCACACCACATAATATACGGAGTGCAAAGGGCGGTAAAAAAATTCATGAAACAATGTTGACCCAAAAGAGAGTCACCAGAACCACCCTAAAAAATGCACATCCGACAATGAATAGTATCAAAAATATATATAAAGTTTATTAGACACACCAACAAACATATTAAAAAATTGTATACAATTCAAACAAAGTGCGGTATGCAATGTGATATGTTAACCAGCACATACAGGTCCCCTGTGTTGCCCCACCAGGCAAGAAATATACACCAGCATATAAAATTTCTGTATAAAGTGTAGAGCAAATAAAGCATAAGGTAAGATCTCTAAGGTGCAGACAGACCTGAATAGGGTCACAATGAAAGAGCCAAACCTACATGCACAGCTGGTTCAGTGGACCTGAGAAGATGAGAAAAACGCCCAACGCGTATCGCTGGAGCAATCCGGCTTCCTCAGGGGTGAAGAGTCAAGTGTTGGGGCATCACCTTATATGAAATACACTGCTCAAAAAAAAAAAGGGAACACTTAAACAACACAATGTAGCTCCAAGTCAATCACACTTCTGTGAAATCAAACTGTCCACTTAGGAAGCAACACTGAGTGACAATCAATTTCACATGCTGTTGTGCAAATGGGATAGACAACAGGTGGAAATTATAGGCAATTAGCAAGACACCCCCAATAAAGGAGTGGTTCTGCAGGTGGTGACCACAGAACACTTCGTAGTTCCTATGCTTCCTGGCTGATGTTTTGGTCACTTTTGAATGCTGGCGGTGCTTTCACTCTAGTGGTAGCATGAGACGGAGTCTACAACCCACACAAGTGGCTCAGGTAGTGCAGCTTATCCAGGATGGCACATTAATGCGAGCTGTGGCAAGAAGGTTTGCTGTTTCTGTCAGCGTAGTGTCCAGAGCATGGAGGCGCTACCAGGAGACAGGCCAGTACATCAGGAGACGTGGAGAAGGCCGTAGGAGGGCAACAACCCAGCAGCAGGACCGCTACCTCCGCCTTTGTGCAAGGAGGAACAGGAGGAGCACTGCCAGAGCCCTGCAAAATGACCTCCAGCAGGCCACAAATGTGCATGTGTCTGCTCAAACGGTCAGAAACAGACTCCATGAGGGTGATATGAGGGCCCGACGTCCACAGGTGGGGGTTGTGCTTACAGCCCAACACCGTGCAGGACGTTTGGCATTTGCCAGAGAACACCAAGATTGGCAAATTCGCCACTGGCGCCCTGTGCTCTTCACAGATGAAAGCAGGTTCACACTGAGCACATGTGACAGACGTGACAGAGTCTGGAGACGCCGTGGAGAACGTTCTGCTGCCTGCAACATCCTCCAGCATGACCGGTCTGGCATTGGGTCAGTAATGGTGTGGGGTGGCATTTCTTTGGAGGGCTGCACAGCCCTCCATGTGCTCGCCAGAGGTAGCCTGACTGCCATTAGGTACCGAAATGAGATCCTCAGACCCCTTGTGAGACCATATGCTGGTGCGGTTGGCCCTGGGTTCCTCCTAATGCAAGACAATGCTAGACCTCATGTGGCTGGAGTGTTTCAGCAGTTCCTGCAAGACGAAGGCATTGATGCTATGGACTGGCCCGCCCGTTCCCCAGACCTGAATCCAATTGAGCACATCTGGGACATCATGTCTCGCTCTATCCACCAACGTCACGTTGCACCACAGACTGTCCAGGAGTTGGCAGATGCTTTAGTCCAGGTCTGGGAGGAGATCCCTCAGGAGACCGTCCGCCATCTCATCAGGAGCATGCACAGGCGTTGTAGGGAGGTCATACAGGCACGTGGAGGCCACACACACTACTGAGCCTCATTTTGACTTGTTTTAAGGACATTACATCAAAGTTGGATCAGCCTGTAGTGTGTTTTTCCACTTTAATTTTGAGTGTGACTCCAAATCCAGACCTCCATGGGTTGAAAAATTAGATTTCCTTTTTTTAATTTTTGTGTGATTTTGTGTTCAGAAGAACATTTAATTAATTCAGATCTAGGATGTGTTATTTTTGTGTTCCCTTTATTTTTTTGAGCAGTGTAGTTAATGAGGAAAAAATAATAACATTCACCTGTACAGCAAAAATCAATCGATAAACGCCATGTACAGACGTGTAGGACGGGACATGACCGGAAACCGGAAGTCCATGTAGTTAACAGGTGGAACGCGTATGCGTTCCACCTGTCATATCGACACTATATAGTAAAAATAGCCGGGGATCTGTTGGCAACATGGCCTCTGATAACCATGTAGTGGGTATATATATACAAATGCCCATGTTACTGTCAATGGAAGCCCCAATGTGGGCACAGATACATCCTGTCTATATAAGTGGTCCCCCGGCACCGGATGTGAGAAACACACAGCCGGATGCCGCAATGGACCGCATGGTGGAACGCATCGCGCGCTCCACTAGGAATAGTGGAGCGCGCGATCCGCTCGTCATGCGGAGGAGGGCCAGGAGAAGGCGTGATGGGGAGCCCTAATGTAAGCACAGACACATCCTGTCTGTGTATGCGGTCCTCCGGCACCGGATGTGAGGAGGAGGGCCAGGCGGAGGAGTGAGATAGGAGCAAGATGAAGGCAATGCTTGACATAGAGAGGACAAGCACCTCGGGACCTATTAGAAGGAGGGGCAGAGTTAGAAGTACGCTCGATATGTTACACCATATTAAAACACAATGGGGTGGAGGTAAAACTGGTGTGATGGTGTGGTGCCTGACCTAGGGGCAGACTGTAAAACAAATTATAATACTGAATACATGAGAATAAACATATTATCAATAATATGACTAAATATTACGTAAGGAAAACAATATAATAAGATGATAATAAACCATCAATGGAGAGATACAGTAATCAGTCATAAATGGGTGAATAATCAATCAAAATATTAAAAAGATAGAAAATTATAATAAAAAATATATATATATTTTGAAATAACAGTGAAGGGCGTATAGAGAGTACATATACATGTGTCAAATCTATTATTGTTATATGCTTAAGTGACTCTATGTACAAATGTTATGGCCATAACAGTAACAGTATGAATCCCCACGGGTAGTATTGACGTGATAATCAAAAGACTCAAATGTAAATATATATATATGCGCATCTACATACATACACGTGAATATCTCAAAAATATATACAAAAAGTGAAAAATAATAATGATGAGGACGCTGTACACAGGTCCAACCGTGTAAGAGAAGAGAAACGCAAAAAGCAAAATACGTAAATTAGAGTACAATGTGGGAAAGACCACATATGTGCAAGTGAGAGGAAGCATGAAGGGAATGGTGCACCACCGTGTGAGAGAGGAAAGAAGTGTGAAAAGAACCTGTGGGGAATAAATAAATAAATTAGCCAGTAAATGCATACAGAAATAACCGGATCAAAAGGTCCACGTATGTCACTGGGTCACCCATTAATACCTGGTTATGCGGTATCTGAAATCACAGAATTGATCCCCCATATCTCCATTGGATCACATACGCCACTGGGTCAAAAGACCCATATATCACTGGATTAAACAGTAATGCCTGTCTCTACGAAAACAGTTAAAATACAGTTAAGCCCCTATATCTGCATCAGACCATCATCGGCCGACAACCACCTGAGTGACTCATCAATGTGTATATGGGTTAGCCGGCACCAAAGGTGCCCATCCCTAATATGGCAATTGAGCCCACTCCATAATGGCCCCATGCCTCCATATTCACAAATGAGGGTGAACCACCCAATGCTATACGGTTCAAATATGGAATAGGGTGGTTCTGGTGACTCTCTCTTGGGTCAACATTGTTTCAAAAAGTTATATTTAACAATTTAAATTTTCCAAATTCCTCGAGAGCCCCTTTAAAGTGGCAGTGGGAAAAAAAACAGAAGCCCCATGTTGTAGGCATGTCCAAACTGCAAGAAGGTGGGGCAATACAAGTGGGCAGGAACAACAGAAGGGTCCAGAAAACCATAGTACAGCACAAACTACTGCCCAGGAGAACCAAATACCACAGTGCAGCACAATATACTGCCGCCTCTGCTGCAGTATTCAACTGTGTCACCGTCCGGAGGACTTGAATTCAGGAAGGCACCTGTGTCTGCTGGCCAGGTGCCATAAGTACCTGATGCTCCTAGTATGAATTAATGTTGAAACTTGTTGCTTTAACAGCAGTTTTGTGCCAGTGAAAAGACCAGACCCTCAATATACTAAAAAAGTGACCCACAGATGTACATGAAGTTGCCAAAAGTATTATGTTTTGTTTGACATAAAAATGGTAAAGCGAACCTGTTAGTTGCTCCCTTTACAGATGACAGCATAGTGTAGTAACAGATCGGCTGATTTCAGCGGCATTCAGTACTTTTATTGTAGTGACCTAATGAAGCCCTTAGGAAAGACACCTGTCAATCATCGTCTGGGAACTGTTAAGTCGCTATGGTAATTTGGGGCCTTCTAAAGGCTCCCAGGTCTGCCATAGTAAAGTTCCTCTGGAAGAGTTTGATAGGAACGCACTGATTCTCCCATAGACTGTAATGGTAAACTATTCCAGTCTATGGTATACACGATCAGACGATTGAATGTTGAAGTCACCTAGGAGGACTATAAATAACTGACAAAAAGTTAAAAAAAAAACTTTCAAAAAATATAAAATAAACAAAGACTTACAAATTCTAATAACCCTCTTTTCCTCACCTTACAATAAGAAAAAAAGAAAAACATAGGCATCACCGTCTCCAAAAATGCCTTGACCAGAAAAATATAAATGCAGGACTTACGGTTTTGGCACTGGTATGTGAAGACGCAGGGACATCAGCTCCTCACCACCAACCACACTACTGGCATTCACATCTCGGGACCTTTTGGGGATTATAGTATATATAATATATATGCCCCAAATCAAGGCCAAAAGGGATTTTTGGATTCTTTATGTCCTACTATACTTCAAGACGGGCATCTGACCAAAATAGTTGGAAGGGACTTTAATTTAGTCATGAATACACAAGAGGATAGAAGATGTGACAGAAATAAAAGCAATCAGGATACTCTAGCTGAATTTGTTAGTACATAATCTCTAAGAGATGACTGGAGAATACATAACTCTCAGGGAAGGGAATTCACACATTATTCCCATGCACACAATAATTGGTCCAGAATTGACTATGTATTCTTGTCCCCAGTGGCTCTCCAGAGAGTGTCAGAGGTTACTATTGGAGATATGGTCATTTCAGACCACTCTCTGTTGATTCTGGAACTGGGAGATATACACCCTGGAGGAGCAGAGTACATATGGAGATTCCTGAACTTCTTACTTAAGGATGAGGATTTCATAAAGATAATGCAGGGATGGTGGATGGAGTTTGTGGATAGTAATAAGTGCAGTCAGCAGCACTATTCTGGGAAACAGCAAGCTGTCCTGAGAGGATGCCTAATGGCATATGTCTCATCTATAAAAAAAAAACTAGCTAGAGTAAAAGTTTGAAAAAGTGAGTGGGGACTTGAGGAAGGCATATGGGGACTTTCTCTAGGCCCAGACCGAGGTCGCTAGAGAGAGGTTGGTCTCGGCCCAGAGAGATTTTGATATGTGGGCTGATAAGAAAGAAGAAATAAAAAGGTCTCGACTAGAGACAGAACTACACAAGTATGGACATAAATCGGGGAAACTGTTGGCCTCACTGGCAAAAGGGAGACGCCCGATGACGCACATCAACAGTATAAGAAGGGTTGATGAGACCAGGGAGCACAAACCTAAACATATCAATGAGGAACTGGGAAACTACATGGCAAGGTTCTATCTAGAAGGTGGAGAAGATGTAGAAAAGGGACGGGCATTCCTAGAGGTTGTCTCTACCTACAATCATTGAGGAACAGCTGGCTTCTCTGAATGCCCCATTGACGGCAATAGAGATTTAGACTACTATAAAATCCTTCCCGTCTGGAAAGACTCTAGGACCGGATGGATATACTTCAGATTTTTATAAGGCACTAAGGCCCAGGTAGTTTTCCTCCATTGTAGTAACATAGTACATAAGGCCGAAAAAAGACATTTGTCCATCCAGTTCGGCCTGTCATCCTGTAAGTTGATCCAGAGGAAGGCAAAAAAAACAACTGTGAGGTAGAAGCCAATTTTCTCCACTTTAGGGGAATAAAAAATTCCTTCCCGACTCCAATCAGGCAATCAGAATAACTCCCTGGATCAACGACCCCTCTCTAGTAGCTATATCCTGTAATATTATTACGCTCCAGAAATACATCCAGGCCCCTCTTGAATTCCTTTATTGTACTCACCATCACCACCTCCTCAGGCAGAGAGTTCCATAGTCTCACTGCTCTTACCGTAAAGAATCTTCTTCTATGTTTGTGTACAAGCCTTCTTTCCTCCAGACGCAGAGGATGTCCCCTCGTCACAGTTACAGTCCTGGGGATAAATAGATGATGGGATAGATCTCTGTACTGACCCCTGATATATTTATACATAGTAATTAGATCTCCCCTCAGTCATCTTTTTTCTAACGTGAATAACCCTAATTTTGATAATCTTTCAGGGTACTGTAGTTGCCTCATTCCAGTTATTACTTTAGTTGCCCTCCTCTGGACCCTCTCCAGCTCTGCTATGTCTGCCTTGTTCACAGGAGCCCAGAACTGTACACAGTACTCCATGTGTGGTCTGACTAATGATTTGTAAAGTGGTAGGACTATGGTTCTCATCACGGGCATCTATGCCCCTTTTGATGCAACCCATCATCTTATTGGCCTTGGCAGCAGCTGCCTGACACTGTTTTTTGCAGCTTAGTTTGCTGTTTATTAAAATTCCTAGATCCTTTTCCATGTCAGTGTTACCGAGTGTTTTACCATTTAGTATGTACGGGTGACTTGCATTATTCCTTCCCATGTGCATAACTTTACATTTGTCAGTGTTAAACCTCATCTGCCACTTATCTGCCCAAGCTTCCAGTCTATCCAGATCGCTCTGTAGTAGTATACTGTCCTCTTCAGTGTTAATTACTTTACACAGTTTAGTGTCATCTGCGAAAATTTATATTTTACTATGCAAGCCTTCTACAAGATCATTAATAAATATATTGAAGAGAATAGGGCCCAATACTGACCCCTGAGGTACTCTGCTAGTGACAGTGACCCAATCTGAGTGTGTACCGTTAAAGGGAACCTGTCACCAGGATTTTGGGTATAGAGCTGGGGACATGGGCTGCTAGATGGCCGCTAGCACATCCGCAATACCCAGTCCCCATAGCTCTGTGAGCTTTTATTGTGGAAAAATACCAATTTGATACATATGCAAATTAACCTGAGATGAGTCCTGTAGGTGAGAGGAGTCAGGGACAGGACTCATCTCCGGTAAATTTGCATATGGATCAAATGGTTTTTTTGACACAATAAAAGCACACAGAGCTATGGGGACTGGGTATTGCAGATGTGCTAGCGGCCATCTAGCAACCCATGTCCTCAGCTCTATACACAAAATCCCGGTGACAGGTTCCCTTTAATAACCACCCTCTGTTTTCTATCATTGAGCCAGTTACTTACCCACATACAGATGTTTTCTCCCAGTCCGAGCATTCACATTTTATATACTAACCTTTTATGTGGTACAGTGTCAAATGCTTTGGAGAAGTCCAGATATACGACATCCATTGATTCGCCGCTATCAAGTCTATGGGAACAAAGTATCTGACCACATGAATACAGCCTTTATTACCTTAACACATAAAGAAGGGAAAGACCCGGAAGACCCATCTTCATATAGACCGATTTCACTGAAAAACCAAGATATAAAAATACTTTCCAAATTACTAGCCAATAGACTAGCAAATATTCTTCCCATGTTGATATCACCTAGACAGGTGGGGTTTGTTAAAGGTAGATCAACAGTTACTAACATCCGTAAGGTGCTGATGGTGCTGTCAATTGCGCGGTCGCCACCATATCAAGGGAGAAATCCTGCCACTGTCACTTTGGATGCTGAAAAGAAGTTTGACAACATTAATTGGAAATGGCTACACCTTGTCTTGGACGCTATGGGCTTTGGGGGCTTATTCCGCACCTTTCTTAAAGGGCTATACTTAAACCCTTAGGCCAGCATATGTACCGCAGGATGTTTGTCTGACCCCTTTCCCTTACAGAGAGGCACCAGACAGGGGTGTCCCCATTATTGTTCGTCAGAAATACAACATATCATACGGCCTTTCTCTTTGACGGAAAAAAGGTGATAAGACATTCTTCAGATACATAAATGAAAAAAGGAAATTAAAACAAGGAATTACCAAATTAAAAACAAAAGAAGGAAGGTATATGGAAGAAGATAAAGAACTAGCTGACTGCCTCAATGAATACTTCTGTTCAGTTTTTACAAAGGAAAATGAAGGAAAAGGATCTCAGTTAGGAAAGAAGACTAATTAATCTTTTAAAGCATGTGTCTTTACAGAGGAAGAGGTTCTAAGTCAGCTGTCTAAAATTAATACAAATAAGTCACAGGGGCCTGATGGGATACACCCAAAGCTATTAAAATAGCTTAGCGATGAACTAGCAAAACCATTAACAGATTTATTTAACCAATCACTGGTAACAAGAGTCGTTCCAGAAGATTGGAAATTAGCAAATGTTTTGCCCATTCTCAAGAAAGGTAGTAGGGAGGAATCGGGCAACTATAGGCCAGTAAGCCTGACATCAATAGTGGGGAAATTAATGGAAACCATACTTAAGGAGAGGATTGTGGAACATCTAAAATCCCATGGATTGAAAGATGAAAAACAGCATGGGTTTACTTCAGGGAGATCATGTCAAACTAATCTTATAGATTTTTTTAATTAATTAATTAATTTATTTATTTATTTATATTTTTATTGATTTTTCAATAAAGAACAAAGGGTAACAGGGTACCAAGGTAAAGGCGCTTAGGCCTTGTCATTTTACAGTTGGATACATTGTGAATCACAATCAAATGCAGACAGTAATCAATGAACAGAGTAAGAATGGGTAGACAGAGGGGAGAAATAATTGTGATAAGCATCCCGAGCTACAGGTGTTAGAGGAATGAGTTGTGATGACAGTAGATGATCATTACGCTGCTGGTCTAGCTGAGTGGTAGGAAAGGATACTAGTAGATGGGAAAATAGGAAAATAGGGAGCACACCTTTGTTCTATATGTAGTTGATGGCTCATGGGGGCCTGTATGTATAACCTTAGTAGATTAGTGGGGCTGGTCTGTTGTTGTCTACTAACTGACTCATGGAACCTGAGGGATGAGGATATCTTTATTTTGGGGTGCTCTATAGGTTGACCAAGGGAGCCATTTTTTGGTGAATGTAATGTGTGTACAATTATCCCATGAGGATAATTTCTCGAACCTATGTATTTGATCAACCTTTTGCAACCTTATCCTGATTGAGGGATAAAAGGGCCAGTTGAGGAGATGGCTGAAAGGAAGTGTGACAGATTTGGTTTGCCAGAG
This sequence comes from Bufo bufo, assembly GCF_905171765.1. Classification (NCBI taxonomy): domain Eukaryota; kingdom Metazoa; phylum Chordata; class Amphibia; order Anura; family Bufonidae; genus Bufo; species Bufo bufo. The sequence goes on from NC_053389.1 coordinate 535,658,995, forward strand.
AGAGGATTTCAGACCACCATTTGTTTATAAGGGGGCATGTCCACCATATGTGGAGGAAGGTCCCTTTCTCCTGCAGGCACCTCCAGCATGTGTCCGAAGCAGTTTGAGAGAAAAGTGCATATTTATCTGGCGTGTTGTACCATCTGGTGAGAATTTTGTACCCATTCTCCTGGATTCGGACACAGCGGGAGGCCCTGTGGGGGTATTCAAGAATTTTATGTAGAGATGCAAAGGGGATGGTGATGTTCAGGTCTAGTTCCCATTGTTTTATAAAAGCAGGTCTAGCTAGTATGGGTGGTGAGCGAAGCCTGCTATAGATTTGTGATATAAGTCTCCTCAGAGTTGTGGGAAGGGAAATCACAGATTCGAACCACACTAGAGGACGCTGTAGGTCACCCCCATGGATGTGTTGGTTTATATAAGCTCTGAGGTATAAGACTGTGAAGAAATCACATGGGCGAGGGCCCAATAAAGCATTCATGGTGTCTAGATCTAGTATGTTTCCAGTATGGTTCATCAGTGATAATATCCCTAATGATGAGGAATTAAGGTCTTGCGAAGTAGCCGTTGTCAGGGCCAGGGGGGCCGTGTCAATTATGTATTTTACCGAAAGGAGTGGGGAAGGAAAAGTGATGGCACAGTGAGAGGTAGACAGCCATTTCCATGCTCCTAGAGTTGCTTTGACAATTGGGTAATGAAATAATGGTTCAGTTAGAACGTTTTGGCGCCCTAGGAGGAGTGCCCTAACTGGTGTATTTAGTATAGCCAGGCTGCTGCACGAGAGAGGAGAATGGCCTTACCATAAAGTTCTGGATTTGGGAGGCCTATGCCCCCATCTTGCCTAGGTTTGGTAAGAAGGGAGAATGCAAGTCTGGCTTTCTTCCCATTCCAAATAAAGGACCTAAATTTTTTTTGAATTGAGGCATAGTAATTGTCACGGATGGTGTACAGGAAACAAGACAATACCATATAAACAATGTCTCTCTGGATCCACAACTAAGGAACAAAGGGAGACCCCTGCAATAGACCTGCCGCTCTCCCTCACTGCTGAGCCTATGCGAACACCCCAAAGGTGGATGGCCGCATATCCACGTTCCTCGGCTATCTATTACCTGAAGACCCTACAATAGTGAAGGGACACGACCACCGACTCCCTACACTGACACGGAGGGAGTCAGGGTCACCTGGATCCAGAAAAGACAAAATCATAAATACATAAACAGCACTTATCTTGCAGACGACTGACGACTGAGGTCTGGGAACTGGGAACTGGGAACAGCATGCACACACACTCCAGGAAGTTGTATCAGCCGCACACTACTGCATTATGGGGAGGAACTTAAAGGGTAGCAATCAGTCCAAGTGCATGACAGCTGAGATAGACTAACGAGATGAGAAACTAAACCAAAACAAAGAAATTCAAGGAGGAGGATCTGAGAAGCTCCTGTGAGCGCTTCTCAGCTGTCTGGCTGTGACAGTACCCCTCCCTCTAGGAGTGGACTCCGGACACTCAGAGCCCACCTTCTCAGGATGGGTCCTATGGAAAGCCCTGATGAGACGAGAGGCCTTAATGTCCGTCACTGGGACCCACATCCTCTCCTCAGGACCATAACCCTCCCAATGAACGAGGTACTGGAGGGAACCGCGGACAAGATGAGAATCCACAATCCTAGAGACCTGAAATTCAAGATTTCCATCAACCATAATCGGAGGAGGAGGCAAAGGCGAGGGTACAATAGGTTGAACATAAGGTTTCAATAAGGACTTATGAAAAACATTATGGATCTTCCAAGTCTGAGGAAGATCAAGACGGTAGGCAACAGGATTGATGACAGACAGGATCTTGTAAGGCCCAATAAACCTAGGACCCAACTTCCAGGAGGGAATCTTCAATTTGATATTCTTGGTAGACAACCACACCAGATCACCAACATTCAGGTCCGGACCAGGCACACGTCTCTTATCCGCCACACGCTTATATCTCTCACTCATGCTCTTTAGATTATCCTGAATCTTTTGCCAAATAGATAACAAAGACGAGGAGAATCTGTCCTCATCAGGCAAACCAGAAGAGCCCTCTCCCGAGAAGGTCCCAAACTGCGGATGGAACCCATATGCACCAAAAAATGGTGACTTATCAGAGGACTCCTGACGACGATTATTTAAAGCAAACTCAGCAAGGGACAAAAAAGAACACCAATCCTCCTGATTCTCCGCCACAAAACAGCGCAGATATGTCTCCAGATTCTGATTGACGCGCTCTGTCTGGCCATTCGACTGCAGATGGAAAGCAGAAGAGAATGACAACCGAACCCCCAAACGAGAACAGAAAGCCTTCCAGAATCTGGAAACAAACTGCGTGCCCCTATCAGAGACTATGTCTGAAGGAATCCCATGCAATTTGACAATGTGGTCAATAAATGCCTGCGCCAGCGTCTTAGCATTGGGCAAACCAGGAAAAGGGATAAAATGCACCATTTTGCTAAAACGGTCCACCACTACCAGAATCACAGACTTCCCCGAGGAACGAGGCAAGTCCGTTATGAAGTCCATGGACAGATGTGTCCAAGGACGGGAAGGAATGGGTAAAGGAAGGAGAGGACCTGATGGCCGTGAATGAGGGACCTTGGCACGAGCGCAAGTCTCGCAAGCTGCCACAAAACCCTCAACCGACTTACGAAGCGCAGGCCACCAGAATCTCCGAGCGATGAGATCCAGTGTGGCTCTTGCCCCCGGGTGCCCAGCAAGGACCGTGTCGTGGTGTTCTTTAAAAATCTTGTGTCTCAAAGCGAGAGGCACAAACAACCTCCCAGGAGGACAAAGATCAGGAGCTTCTGACTGGGCTGCCTGCACCTCTGCCTCCAATTCAGGAAAAAGAGCAGAGACCACCACACCTTCAGCCAAAATGGGACCCGGGTCTTCAAAATTCCCACCTCCCGGAAAACAACGTGACAGGGCATCTGCCTTCACATTCTTAACCCCAGGGCGGAACGTGACAACAAAATTAAACCTTGAAAAGAACAAAGACCATCTGGCCTGTCTTGGGTTCAGACGCTTGGCTGACTCCAAGTAGGCCAGATTTTTATGGTCAGTAAACACGGTAATAGGGTGTCTGGCTCCCTCTAGCCAATGGCGCCATTCCTCAAAAGCCAACTTGATGGCCAACAATTCCCTATCTCCCACATCATAATTTCTCTCTGCGGAGGAGAGTTTCTTTGAGAAAAAGGCACACGGTTGCCATTTGGCAGGAGAGGAACCCTGAGACAAGACCGCACCCACCCCTACCTCAGAAGCATCAACCTCAACTATGAAGGGTAACGAAATATCAGGTTGTAATAGGATGGGAGCGGAAGCAAAACTCTCCTTGATATTAGAAAAGGCCTTACGTGCCTCTACCGACCAGGAAGAAAAATCTACCCCCTTTCTGGTCATATCAGTGAGTGGTTTAACAACAGAGGAATGATTCAAAATAAATTTCCTGTAATAATTGGCAAAGCCCAAAAAACGCATCAGCGCCTTTTGATTCTCAGGAAGCTCCCACTCAAGCACAGCGCGGACCTTCTCGGGGTCCATGCGAAAACCAGAAGCGGAGACAAGAAACCCCAGAAATTGGATTTCTGGAACCGCAAACACACATTTTTCCAGTTTCGCGTATAATTTATTCTCCCGCAGGATGAGCAAGACCTGACGTAAGTGTTCCTTATGAGTCTTGAAATCAGGAGAAAAAATCAAAATGTCATCCAAATACACTAATACAAATTTTCCCATTAAATGATAAAAAATGCTGTTGACGAAATGCTGAAAAACGGCTGGGGCATTCATCAAACCAAAAGGCATAACCAAATTCTCAAAATGGCCCTCAGGGGTATTGAAAGCCGTCTTCCATTCGTCTCCTTCTCTGACCCTAACCAGGTTGTATGCCCCTCTTAGGTCTAATTTGGAAAAGACTTTAGCCCCAACAACCTGGTTAAACAGGTCCGGGATCAGAGGAAGCGGATAAGGATCACGAATAGTGATACTGTTCAGCTCCCTGAAATCCAGACAAGGTCTTAAAGAACCATCTTTTTTCTTAACAAAGAAAAAAACAGCTGCAACAGGTGACTTCGAGGGTCGTATGTGTCCTTTTCTCAGACTCTCAGAGATATAAGCCCGCATAGCGACCCTCTCAGGTTGGGAGAGATTGTATAAACGAGATTTAGGCAGCTTGGCGCCTGGGATGAGATTAATAGGGCAATCATACTCCCTGTGCGGAGGTAAACCCTGAACTCCACTCTCAGAGAAGACATCCAAAAATTCAGAGAGGAAAGGTGGTACAGTCTTAGTAGAAACCTCAGAAACAGATGTTATGAGGCAATTCTCTCTGCAAAAGTTACTCCAACCATTTATTTGCCTCGCTTGCCAATCAATGATGGGGTTATGTTTAGTGAGCCAGGGTAGCCCCAACACTAGAGGAGTAGGCAAACCGCTAAGGACGAAACATGACACATCCTCAACATGAGCATCACTCACAATTAAACGGATATTGTGAACTATGCCCTTTAATGATTTCTGAGAAAGTGGAGCTGAATCAATAGCAAAAACAGGAATATCCTTTCCCAAAGTGCATACCTGGAAACCATGAGTTATTGCAAATTGATTATCAATGAGGTTGACAGCTGCTCCACTATCCACAAAAATCTCACAAAAAATGCTCTTGCTCTCTAGCGCCACCCTAGCAGGCAGGACAAAACGGGAACTACAAGCAAACGGAAAACCTTCAATTTCCGCCTCAACCCTGCCAATAGTAACAGACGGAACATTTTTAAAAGATTTTTTTCTTTTTGTCTCTTTATTACTCCCAGAAAACTGCCTGAATCTCCTAGAGGGACAAACATTTGCCAGATGATTTATACCTCCACAACAAAAACAAACCCTCCCCTGCGGGCTGAATCTTCTATTGTCAGAAGTAATCAACCCCAGCTGCATGGACTCCTGCTCAGAAGGGGCTGACAGCGACTGAGACCCCTGTGCACAGAATGAGACCGCTGCACTGTCCCGGGACTGAGTATGACAGGAAGGAGAGATCTCTCCTCTCTCTCTAAGACGCCTGTCAATACGAACAGCCTGAGACATAGCAGAATCCAAGGAGGTAGGTCTTTCATGAAAGGCAAATGCATCTTTCAATCCCTCTGAAAGACCATAGCAAAATTGACTTCGGAGTGCAGCATCATTCCAACCCGTATCTGCTGCCCATCTCCGAAATTCTGAACAGTATATCTCTGCGGATTGTTTACCCTGGCATAACAGATGTAGTCTAGACTCAGCCAGAGCAATACGATCCGGATCATCATATATCTGACCCAGGGCTAAAAAGAATTCATCCACTGAACAAAGGGGCCGTGCCCCCTCCGGCAGCGAAAAGGCCCAGGACTGAGCGTTACCCCTGAGCAGCGATATAATGATCCCCACCCTCCGTTCTTCATGACCAGAAGAATGGGGAAGAAGGCGAAAATGAAGTTTGCAAGCCTCTCTAAAACGCACAAAATTCTCACTACCCCCGGAGAACGTATCCGGGAGCGAGATCTTAGGCTCAGCACAAACTCCATGAACGCAAGCTGAACCGGTCACTTGAAACTGAGAAAAAGTCTTACGGAGATCAGCTACCTCCAAAGAAAGACCCTGAAAGCGTTCAGCCAAAAGTGAAACCGGATCCATGCTTGAGACGGTTTTGGCGGCTGATAATGTCACGGATGGTGTACAGGAAACAAGACAATACCATATAAAGAATGTCTCTCTGGATCCACAACTAAGGAACAAAGGGAGACCCCTGCAATAGACCTGCCGCTCTCCCTCACTGCTCAGCCTATGCGAACACCCCAAAGGTGGATGGCCGCATATCCACGTTCCTCGGCTATCTATTACCTGAAGACCCTACAATAGTGAAGGGACACGACCACCGGCTCCCTACACTGACACGGAGGGAGTCAGGGTCACCTGGATCCAGAAAAGACAAAATCATAAATACATAAACAGCACTTATCTTGCAGACGACTGAGGACTGGGAACTGGGAACAGCATGCACACACACTCCAGGAAGTTGTATCAGCCGCACACTACTGCATTATGGGGAGGAACTTAAAGGGTAGCAATCAGTCCAAGTGCATGACAGCTGAGATAGACTAACGAGATGAGAAACTAAACCAAAACAAAGAAATTCAAGGAGGAGGATCTGAGAAGCTCCTGTGAGCGCTTCTCAGCTGTCTGGCTGTGACAGTAATGTTTCGGTATGGGAATCGGCAACACCTGCTGCAGATAAGTGAGGCGTGGAATGATTAGGGCGGAGAGCAGGATTTTGCGGCCAAACCAAGACAATGTAGGGTTGGATAGAGTAAGGTTGTCTATAGTTTTAAAAATGGAAGATTTGAGTGGAATGTAGTTAAGGGAAAAAAGGTCTTTTATTATGGGGCTAATTTTAACACCCAGGTAGGTAATGGTGGAAGAAGACCAATTAAAAGGCGAGTTCTCCATTAGACGTCGTTTAGTGGTGAGGGGGATACCTGAGCACAAGACTAAAGATTTATTAGCGTTAATCTTGAAGTCTGAGACGGAGCTGTAAAGGTTGAGATGGGATTGGATGCAAGGTAGTGAAACTGACGGGTTTATTGTCATCATAAGGACATCATCTGCAAATGCTGCAATTTTCTGCTCATTACCTCCCAAATATAGACCCTCAATTTTCCTGTCCGATCTTATGATGGATAAGAGCGGTTCCAGTGCTAGAATGAATAAAAGTGGGGACAGGGGGCAGCCCTGCCTCGTCCCATTCTGTATAGCAAATGGGGAGGATAGAATCCCATTAACAATAACTAGAGCTGTCTCCTGATCATACATGGCAAAGGTGGCTTGTATAAAGGGACCAGGGAGACCAAATCTGAGCAGGACATTTTTCAAATACATCCAATTGACTCTATTGAATGCTTTCTCAGCATCAGTGCTGAGGAGGAGCAAGGGGGTAGAGGAGTGATTAGCATGACATAGTGCGTTAATGACTCTTGAAGTGTTATCTTCACCTCCCTATTGCAGATAAAACCCACCTGGTCCCTGTGCACAAGATGGGGGAGGAGAATAGCTAGTCTGTTGGCTAACATTTTGGCTAGGAGTTTGAGGTCTATATTTAGGAGGGATATGGGCCTATAATTGGAGCATTGTTTAGGGTCTTTCCCTTCTTTAGGAATGAATGTAATGTGGGCCGCTGTCATGTCTCTGGACAATGGTACACCTTTAAGTGCCAGGTTGCAGACCTCAAGGAGGTGGGGTAGGAGGATTTTATGGAAGGTTTTGTAGTATGAGACTGGAAGGCCGTCCGGACCTGGACTTTTCCCTTTCGGCATTTGGCTCAAGGCTTTGTTGAGTTCGGTTAGGGAGAAAGGCGATTCTAGTTTTAATTTTTGGTCTGGAGAGACGGAGGGGATGTTAGAAGAGTCAAGAAAAGTTGAGATAATGGAGGCCCGATTGTCTGGAGGTATGTTGGAAGGGAGGTTATAAAGATTTTCGTAAAAGGAGCGGAACTGGACAGCAATCTGGGAAGCAGAAAAGACCGATTTGCCTTCGGGTGATGTAAGTTGATGAATGTGGTTTGCGGCTCTTCTTCCTTTTATCCTACTCATAAAGAATTTGGTGGCTTTGTCTCCATGGGCAAAATATTTGTGTTGGGAATTCATGTAATATTTAGCCGTTTTAGCCTGTAGGAGGATTTTTAGTTCTGCTCTATGTCTCGATAACTCTTGAAGGTGGCGATTTGTGGGGCTCTTTTTATGATGTGATTCTAGCCACTGAATATTTTTGAGGGCTTTGTCTATTGCTTTCTCCCTGAGTTTTCTCTGGTATGAACCAATGTTGATAAATTGACCCCTGATTAAGGGTTTGTGTGCATCCCATAGGGTGTTTGTGGAGAGGTCAGGGCATTTATTTAAGGAGAAGTATTGTTTAATGTGTTTGGAAACCAGATCAATCTTGGATTGGTGACCTAGTAGGGATTCGTTTAGCCTCCAATTAAAACATGTAGGGACTCTAATTGGGGCGATAACAGTGAGGAAGATTGGGGAGTGGTCTGAAAGGTGCAGGGAACCTATTGAGGCTTCCTTACAGAGATACAGATGTTCCTTGGAAATAAATAGGTAGTCTAGGCGATGATAAGTGCCATGCATTGGGGAGTAGAATGTAAAGTCAGATGTGTTGGGATGGAGGGATCCCCACGCGTCTATCAGTTGGAGATTCCATAGGTTATCTCTGATATTTCTGAGGGATCTGCCGGATTGAGATGATTTTTGGGAGGAAGTGTCTAATTGTGGATGTAGGGCAATATTCAAATCTCCTCCTAGCACTACTATCCCTTCTTCGAAGGAGTCAATGAGTTGGAAAATGCTTGAGAACCAGCGGGACTGGTTAGAATTGGGGGCGTATAGGTTTATGAAGGTATAAGTTAGTGGGCCTATGGTGCCTTTTACTAATATAAATCTCCCGTCAGGATCAAGTGTGTGGTTTACATACATAAAAGGGATTTTCCTTTGAAACCCTATGCTGACTCCACCTGATGCTGAGGCACCTCCCCCACAGTGGTACCAATTTGAGTAGTGAGAAAATTGCATATTGGGATAATGGTTAAATCGAAAATGGGTCTCCTGGAGGAACACAACATCTGCCCCAGCCTTCCTAAGAATAGAGAAGATTTGACTTCGCTTTGAAGGGGAATGGAAGCCTTTAACGTTGTATGAGGCTATATGAAGGTCAGCCATTAGAGGCTGTGAATATTGGAATACCTTGTGGCCAATGGTGTGTCCTCCAGGAGAGTGCAGTGATGGAGAAGGGTACTGCTATCATATTCCGGATGCTGACCAGAGTAGTGGGGGACTCACAATGTATAGAAGAGGTTGACAGGTACCTTCGGAAAAGAACATGAGGGAAAACAAAAACAATACAAATTAGAACAGCAATACAAAGAGAGGTAAGCATACAAATGTACGCAGCAAGCATGAGGGGGGTAGTTGGTAAAATGACCAGGTAATGGACCGAATAGCACCCAAATGAGGGTCATAATGTAGTAAGCAAGGACGGGTCTGACAATTAACTTCTATAATGGAGGGAGAAAAAACAGATTAATACTCATAGTATTTTAAAGTAGGAGGTAACGGCGGATGACTGTGGTATGTCACTTCCAAAAAAGGGTGAACGGAGCTGGTAGTTCTTGGGAGAGGCTCCTAGGTGTGAGCTGGTGGCCTCTTTCCTTAGATCTTGAGGATTTTGGGGTGCGCTGGACCTCAAATGGCAGCACTTTAGGAAGATCTGGCAGGTCTCCTAGGTCGTGGTATAACTCCCAATTCTCTATCTGCATAGAGGGAATGTCCAGATCTTTGAGGATAGAAGCGATGTCAGCATGGGACGAGATATTAAACCGCTTGCCTGCGGTAGAAAAGGAAAGCCCAAATGGATAGGACCAACTGTACAGGACTTTGTTGGACCGAAGCCAGTCGGTCAGGGGTTTTAGGGCTCTCCGCTTCTTGAGGGTGGAGGGGGCCAGATCCTGGTATATCTCCAACCTGGAATCTTCATAGGAGAGATCAGCATGATTGCGTGCAGCATCCAGAATGGCCGCTTTCACTGGAAAGTTCAGAAACTTGCAGATGATGTCTCGGGGCGGCTCAGTCTGCTTGGGTTTAGGGCGTAGCGCCCTATGAGCGCGTTCAATAGCAATTTCATGAGGATAATCGGGACCTAACAGGGAACCGCATATCAAGATGATGGTGGAGGTGATCTCCCCCGGCCCTATTGATTCGGGGATCCCTCTGAATCTTAAGTTGTTGCGGCGCCCTCTGTTCTCCTGGTCTTCCAGGGCCTTGTGGAGCTCATTAAGGTGTTCTGTGCATCGGCGGAGTGAGGCTGAGACCGCTGATTGGTGGTTCAGGGAAGCGGCCTGATAGGTTTCGAGTGTGTCCACCCGTTCCCCAACGTGTCTCACCTCTTGTCGGAACGACGAGATTTCAGAAAGAATGGGTTCCATAACCCTGCTGAGCGCCCGATCCAGATATCGTCTGGTGAGCGGTAGGTCCGAGCTAGGTTGGCGGTCTTCTGAGTCGCTGTCCCCTTCGGAATGTGCAGGAGTGCGCTTCAGGGCCTTGGTTTGCTGGGCCAGCGCCATATTTGACTCGCGTGACGCGATCGTAGCGGCTGCTTTTTTAAGGAATTTATCCATTTCTCCACTTGGGATCTGGCCTTTGGGGGTCACGGTTTGTTCTCCCAGCTTGGGGTTCCCAATTTTTACCATCCTTGCTCGCTGGGGCTAATTATAGCTGGTGCTAGGTTCGGTCGCTTTAGCAGAGCAGTGAACTAAGCGTCCATCTCAGTCCGGCGCTAGCTCCGCCCCCCTTTATAGATTTATTTTGATTGGGTGATTAAAATAATAGATGGCGGAGGTGCTGTAGACATCGCTTATCTAGACTTTAGTAAGGCTTTTGATACTGTCCCACATAGAAGGCTTATCAATAAACTGCAGTCTTTGAGCTTGGACTCCCATATTGTTGAATGGATTATGCAGTGGCTGAGGGACAGACAACAGAGGGCTGTAGTCAATGGAGTATATTCAGACCATGGTCTTGTTACCAGTGGGGTACCTCAGGGATCTGTTCTGGGACCCATATTGTTTAATATCTTTGTCAGCGAAATTGCAGAAGGCCTCAATCGTAAGGTGTGTCTTTTTGCTGATGACACAAAGATTTGTAACAGGGTTGATGTTCCTGGAGGGATACACCAAATGGAAAAGGATTTAGGAAAACTAAAGAAATGGTCAAAAATATGGCAACTAAAATTTTATGTTGATAAGTGCAAGATAATGCACCTGGGGCGTAAAAACCCAAGAGCAGAATATAATATGGGAGGATCTGTGGATGACGCACTGTTATGGGAGGATCTGTGGATGACGCACTGTTATGGGAGGATCTGTGGATGACGCACTGTTATGGGGGGGATCTGTGGATGACGCACTGTTATGGGAGGATCTGTGGATGACGCACTGTTATGGGAGGATCTGTGGATGACGCACTGTTATGGGAGGATCTGTGGATGACGCACTGTTATGGGAGGATCTGTGGATGACGCACTGTTATGGGAGGATCTGTGGATGACGCACTGTTATGCGGGGGGATCTGTGGATGACGCCCTGTTATGGGGGGATCTTTGGATGACGCACTGTTATGGGAGGATCTGTGGATGACGCACTGTTATGGGAGGATCTGTGGATGACACTTATGTCATCCACAGATCCCCATAAGTGTCATCTACAGATTCCCCCATCAGATGCATCAGTGTGGATTAGAGTAGAATCACTGCACCGGACACTCATGGCGGGGCCCGGTGTATTAGAGTAGAATCACTGCACCGGGCCCTGCCATGAGTGTCCCCGGCCTCCTCCCTCCATACTGATACTTCGCTGGCCGCGCTGTGCAGCATAGCGGCCAGCGAAGTATCCGCAATCCGCTTTATAAGACGCACGGCCATTTCCCCCCACTTTTGGGGGGGGGGGAAGTGCGTCTTATAAGGCAAAAAAAAACATCAAATAATAAACATATTGCATTGTCTACTGACTACTTACCAGTCCAGGACAATAAGATGAGCTGGTCTTGCCTGCAGTCTGGCTCTGGGGACTGGTCCTCCTGGAGACAAACACACGGTAGGTAGTAATTCACCAATGTCGCCCTGGGGTCCGTCCGTCCGTCCTGGGGAAGAAGAAAGCAGCTGCACCTGTCCTGCTGCACTCCAATCCAGGTAGGATGGTCTGGACTGGAGCCCACTTCTGTTTTGTTCTGTCCCAGAAGAACTGTCTAGGACTTTAGGAGAAGGCAATTTAGGCACTGCCGCCGCTGCTGCCGCACTGGGGGTCGGGGAGGCAAATTGCTGGTGGCTGCTCGGCTGCTGCTCAGTGTGCAGCCTTCTCTCCCTCCTTCGCTCCGCCTCCACCCCTCTCTCTCTGTGTCACGTGACGTGCTCAAGGGTGGGAGGGGTCAGGGTGTTCAGTCAGTTCAGATCAATCAAGATCATTCAGGGAGCCTGGGAGGGCGGCAGAGCTCCGCCTCCTTTCCACCCTCAGCAGCCAGCCAGGCGCAGACGCAGACTCGCAGTTAGTCACTCACTAATCACTATTAGGAGTCAGACTCAGACGACAGCAGTGACTGTGAGCCGGCAGCCGGAGATTCTTTAGAGCGGCAAAGCGCTCACCCTCAGCCGCTCAGGAGGCGCAGCGCAGCATGAGGGGCGCCGCCGGCCGCCCGAACTTAAATTATAACTAACGTGTTTTTTTGGGGTTTTTTTTAAGCCGCAACAGGCGCCCCCTGCTAAATGGCGCCCTAGGCGACTGCCTAGTTCGCCTTACTGGTGGCGCCGGCCCTAGTCAGGGGCTATTCATAGTATTCAGTATATTGGGCAGACTAGATGGGCCAGTGGTTCTTATCTGCAGACACATTCTATGTTTCTATGACCTGTATCATGGGTTCTAGACCTGCCAGTTCAGCAAGCAATTATGGGAAGAAGTGGTGGAAATGATCTATATGTAGAAATATGGGAAAAGAGAGTTAACCCCCCAGCTCTTTTTATTTCATTTTAAAGAAAAGGGAGATAGGGATGGTCGCTGCCTCGCCTGTTCCACTCGATCTGTATGGTAGTCAAGAGAAGTATATTGCAGAGATGGATAAACACGGATATGCCAACAATTTGCACCATTGTGGAGCAGCTAAAAATACTATTCCACATGGAAAGATCAGACATAATGAGATCCAAAGATAGACACACAAAAGGGGTTTTCCAGAAATGGAGAACCTTTATTGTTACATATATGTCAGATACAGAAATACAACATATCATACGGCCTTTCTCTTTGACAGAATGGTATCTGGTGGAGCAGATGAGGGGACGACTGGGTAGGCTATTATTACAAGATACTAATATAAGACAAATACAGGAAGAAAATTAATAGGAGAGATCCTTGAGTCGAGACTGGAAGAGCAGAGACATAACTACTTGAATAGAGGGGAGAAAGTGATCTCACAACTCATGTTTTATTTTTATTCAAGCTACTTTTATTTCAGGCTACTTAAATTTTCAAAGCTGACTACTTACTCTAAAGATACTCTACAGATGTGTTGTGGTATACCCCTTTTATGTGATACACGGTTTAGGGGTCTGTGTACCCCAATTGTGTAATGTATATGCGTACCCTATTGTTGTTATGTAATATTGAAAAGAAAAGAAAAAAATAAATAAAATATATATATATATATATATATATATATACAGTACAGACCAAAAGTTTGGACACACCTTCTCATTCAAAGAGTTTTCTTTATTTTCATGACTATGAAAATTGTAGATTCACACTGAAGGCATCAAAACTATGAATTAACACATGTGGAATTATATACATAACAAACAAGTGTGAAACAACTGAAAATATGTCATGTTCTAGGTTCTTCAAAGTAGCCACCTTTTGCTTTGATTACTGCTTTGCACACTCTTGGCATTCTCTTGATGAGCTTCAAGAGGTAGTCCCCTGAAATGGTTTTCACTTCACAGGTGTGCCCTGTCAGGTTTAATAAGTGGGATTTCTTGCCTTATAAATGGGGTTGGGACCATCAGTTGCGTTGAGGAGAAGTCAGGTGGATACACAGCTGATAGTCCTACTGGCCTAAGAAATGAAGGTCAGTCAGTCAGCTGAAAAATTGGGAAAACTTTGAAAGTAAGGGCTATTTGACCATGAAGAAGAGTGATGGGGTGCTGCGCCAGATGACCTGGCCTCCACAGTCACCGGACCTGAACCCAATCGAGATGGTTTGGGGTGAGCTGGACCGCAGAGTGAAGGCAAAAGGCCCAACAAGTGCTAAGCATCTCTGGGAACTCCTTCAAGACTGTTGGAAGACCATTTCAGGTGACTACCTCTTGAAGCTCATCAAATGAATGCCAAGAGTGTGCAAAGCAGTAATCAAAGCAAAAGGTGGCTACTTTGAAGAACCTAGAATATGACATATTTTCAGTTGTTTCACACTTGTTTGTTATGTATATAATTCCACATGTGTTAATCCATAGTTTTGATGCCTTCATAGTCATGAAAATAAAGAAAGCTCTTTGAATGAGAAGGTGTGTCCAAACTTTTGGTCTGTACTGTATATATATATATATATATATATATATATATATAAATGCATTTTTTTCCTGCATTGTGAAAAGTGTAACAGAAAATACATCAAGATGACCATTTCACTATTTTTTGGTTGCTTCACCTCTTAAAAATATTGAATAAAAAATTATCAAAAAGTCACATCCCAAAATGGTATTAATAAAAAAACTACAGATCAGCCTGCAAAGAATGAGCCTTCACACAGCTCCGAAGACTTAAACAAAGGATGTCAGAATGTGGCGATGTAAAGAAGAAATTTTAGCCTTTATATCTGATTTTTGGACCTCTGGATTTCTGACCATCAGCCTTGTTTGTGACCTTGTTTTTCTTCCTTGCGATTTGGTTTTTGACTATTGGCCTGGTATTGTGATTTTGCCTGTGTTACTGTTCTGTTTCTGATGTGACTGATGTTTTTTTACTTACTCTGTGTTGCCTCTCTATATGCAGGGTCTAGTCTGTTTTGTCTCTTCCCCTATTAGGCCCTGTGCATTTACGTAAGTCAGGGACTGTCGTCCAACTGGGGGCCGTCATTTAGAGTGGATCGTCCAGGTAGGTAGGGAAAGTGGTGTGGATGAAGCACAGGGTTGTACGTTTCCAGGACACTACATATAACATCAAGGATATGTGTTTGCTTGTCTTTTAATCAACCTTTAGAAGTCATAGCACTCTCAGGGTTTCTTATACACTGCTCATTAGAATCATTTAAATACAGTGTGAACATTAAGCCAGAAACCCTCTCAATGTGCTGGCAAAATGAAGAGTCAGTCAGCTGAATTTAGCACATCTACCAACATACTCTGTGACTGACACATTTACTGGCAGCATATCTCTTGGAGTCATCATTAAATATTTAAACAGCTATAGCCACTCAGGCTGTAAGACATCTGATTCTTCTATTTATAGTGGCTGGAGCAATGAGTATGAAACCAGCACATGACCATGACAAATACTGTTTACAATGACGGCTTCCAAACCAAAGGAACGACAGAATGCTATGCAGTCTACAACTAGCACTGTTTATGTCTAGAGCAGAAAGTCTAAAATCAGGATGATGGGGGTCATTTATTAAGACCGGCCATTTAGACGCCGGTTTTAATCCCTTTGCTCTGGCCTCTACATAACTTTAGCGCTTGGTGCCGCCGGCTGTGCGACATGCTTTAAATTACGTCAGCTCCCTTGCTGACGTGGAAAACTGGCATGGAAAATGATAAATGAGACTAGCCAGCCAGCCAGCCCAACCACACCACGCCTCCTTTTTCCGCCACCGGGGAAAAGTCGCAGATTTTGCTGCAAAACCCACAAAAATACGCCAAAAACTAGTGTAAAAACAATAATAAATCACCTCCAATGTTTTTACTGTACATCCACTTTATATGCCACTATTAAAATAACAGTCGTTTTATATCCCTAGCATTCGGTTGTGTCTGTCAGCTTTCTACATAAACACTGTAGGTGAAGCCAAATCATGGAAAGCATACTGCTACCAAAAACGCAAAACTTCATGAATTCAAGGTTGACTGTAGTTGACCCCCTACAACCCACATTTCCAGCCAAGTCATAGTAAAGGTTTTTCTGAGATTTTAGTACTGATGACCTATCCTTAGGAAAGGTCATTAGTATCTGATCGGTGGGGGTCTTATACCCAGGACCCCCGCTAATCAGCTGTTTGAGAAGGCAGCGGCACTCCTGTTAGCGCAGCGGCCTTCTCGCAGTCTACCAAGCACAGCGCCATACATTGAATAGCGGCTTTGTTTGGTATTGTGGTCAGCCACATTGAAGTGAATGGGGCTGAGCGCGATACCAAGCACAGTCACTATACAATGTACAGAGCTGTACTTGGTAAGCACAGAGAAGGCAGTGCCTCTCACAGGAGCACTGCTGCCTTCTCAACAGCTGATTGGCAGGGGTCCTGGGTGTCGGACCCCCACCGATGAGATACTGATGACCTATCCTGAGGATAGGTCATCAGTACTAAAATCTCGGACAACCCCTTTAACCCCTTAATGACCGGGCAATTTTGCACCTTCGTGACCAGGCTTATTTTTGAAAATCTGACATGTATTACTTTATGTGGTAATAATTTTGGAACACTTTTACTTATCCAAGCCATTCTGAGATTGTTTTCTCGTGACACATTGTACTTCATGACAGTCATAAATTTGAGTCAATATATTTTACCTTTATTTGTGAAAAAATCCCAAATTTACCAAAACTTTAGAAAAATTCACAATTTTCAAAATTTCAATTTCTCTGCTTTTAAAACAGAAAGGGATACCTCATAAAATATTTATTACTTAACATTCCCCATATGTGCACTTTATGCTGGCATCATTTTGTAAATGTCATTATATTTTTTGGGGACGTTAGAAGGTTTAGAATTTTAGAAGCAATTATTCAAATTTTTTTGAAAATTTCCCAAACCCACTTTTTAAGGACCAGTTCAGGTCTGAAGTCATTTTGTGGGGCTTACATAATAGAAACCACCCATAAATGATCCCATTTTGGAACCTACACCCCTCAAGTTACTCAAAACTGATTTTACAAACTTTGTTAACTCTTTAGGTATTCCACAAGAATTAAGGGAAAATGGAGATGACATTTCTAAATTTCACTTTTTTGCCAGATTTTTAATTTTAATCCATCAAGGTTAAACAGCCAAACAAAACTCAATATTTATTACCCTGATTCTGCGGTTTACAGAAACACTCCACATGTGGTGGTAAACTGCTGTATGGGCGCATGGCAGGGCGCAGAAGAAGGAGCCCTGTATGGATTTTGGAAGGCAGATTTTGCTGGACTGGTTTTTAGACACCATGTCCCATTTGAAGCCCCCCAGATGCACCCTACAGTAGAAGCAATCAAAAAGTTACCCCATTTTGGAAACTACGGGATAAGGTGACAGTTTTATTAGAACTATTTTGGGGTACCTATGATTTTTAATCGCTCTATATTATGTTTTTTGTGAGGCAAGGTAAACAAAGAATGTTTTGGCACCGTTTTAATTTTTTGTTTTTTACAACGTTCATCTGACAGGTTAGATCATGTGCTATTTTTTAAAGAGCAGGTTGTTATGGATGCTATGATATCAAATATGTCTACTTTCTTTGTTTATTTGTTTCGGTTTTACATATTAAAGCATTTAAAGAAATATATATGTTTTTGTGTCTCCATTTTCTGAACGGCATTTTTATTTTTTTCTGCCGATCGTCTTGTGCTGGGGCTCGTTTTTTGCAGGAAGAGTTGACGTTTTTATTGGTACCATTTTTGGGTACATATTATTTTTTGATCATTCATTATTACACTTTTTGGGACAAGGTGACCAAAAAATTGGTAATTTTGGCAGAATTTTTATTTATTTATTTTTACGGCGTTCGCCTGAGGCGTTAGGGAATGTGATATTTTTAAAGAGAAGGTCGTTACGGACGTGGAAATACCTAATATGTATACTTTTTTAAATTTATTTAAGTTTTACACATTAATAGCATTTTTGAAACAAAAAATATGTTTTTGTGTCTTCATAGTCTGAGAGCCATAGCTTTTTTATTTTTTGGCCAATTGTCTTAGGTAGGATAAAAAAAATTGCGGGATGAGGTGACAGTATGATTAGTACTATTTTGGGGGGCATACGCCTTTTTGATCACTTGGTTTTGCACTTTTTCTGATGGTAGGTGACAAAAAATGTATTTTTTGGCACTGTTTTTATTTTTTATTTGTTTACGATGTTCACCTGAGGGGTTAGGTCAAGGGATATTTTTATAGAGCTGGTTGTTATGTACGCTGCAATACCAAACATGTTTAGGGTATTTTATTTTCTTAATTTTTACCCAATTAAAAATGTGCAGATATGGGAACGTTAGATTTGTTTGTACTTTTTTTTAAACTTTAAAAAAAAAAAATTACACTTCTTTTTTACACTTTTTTTACTCAGACCCACTTGGTTCTGAAGATCCAGTGGGTCTGATGGCTCTACAATAAGCTGCAGTACACTGTATAGTGTACTGCAGTGTATTTTCATTCACAGTAAGCCTGATCAGGCTCCTGCCTCTGGCAGGACCCTGTCAGGCTTACATACCATGGCAAGATTGGATGCCTGTGTAAGGCATCCAGTTGCCATGGTAATAATTGTCTACTAGGGTTAATAATGGTCTGGGAGGCTGGGATTTGGTGATCCATCCTTACACTGTGAGTTTTAACTTTGATTGTGTTCCTACCTCTTTAATCTCTCTCCCTAATGGCTTAACAGTTTTGACTGACGCTTCAGTGAAACCTCCTCAGAAAAACACTCTGAGGGGAATTTGAGAAGGGGAATTTTTCTGTGATGGAAGTGGCCCCTGAGCTAAGAGTGTCACAGAATGTCATCAGCAGGTTGCAACAGAGATACAGAGAGACTGGAAGAGTCCAAGAAAGGCATAGAAGTGGACGTCCTTTGGCCACATCCCACACTAATAACCGCTTCATTGTGAACAATGCCCTGCACAACCGGATGATGAATGCCACACAACTCCAGGCACATTTAAGGGAGGTGAGAGGCACCCAAGTGTCATGTCAGACCATTCCAAACCATTTATATCAGCATGATCTGCGTGCTAAATGACCTGCAAGGGTACCTGACCACAGGGGTCATTGTCTTGCATGGACCAGGGAGCATCTATGCTAGATGAGAGACCAGTGGGCCTCAGTGCTGTTCACTGATGAAAGTCAATTCGTACTGAGCAGAAATGATGGCCGCCAATGATGTTGAAGATGTCAAGGAGAGCACTATGCACTTTCTCAAGACCTGAATCCCATTGAAAACCTATGGGATCAGCCAAGTTGCCGTGTAGAGGCTCATAACTCTGTACCCTAGAACCTCAATGACCTGAGGGCCGCCCTTTAAGAAGAGTGGGATGCCATGTCTCAGCAGACAATAAGTCGACTTGTGAACAGCATGAAACATCGTTGTCAAGCTGTAATTGATGCTCAAGGCCACATGACAAGTTATTGAGACATTGAAATTTTTTGTGGGGTATACCCACCACTGTTGTTGGCTTTTGTTTCAATAGATAGTTTGAGATGAGGAAATCACCATTGCATGTTTCTACTTAAATGCCCTACAGTATTTTCATTGTATAATATTAGTGTAGCGTGAACTTTTTACGTTTTCCATACATTTCACCCGACAGCCAAATATCCCTAACTTTTTGTGAGTAGTGTATGTTGTATACTTGCTTTTTGTTATTAACGCAGAACTAGCATTATGATATTAAAAGACTTTTTGTTTTACACCACTAATGACATGAATCATTGATGCATCCTACTGTATGTGAAATCAGAATTCAGAAGCAACCTAGTTTAGTCACATCATATCAATTATATTGTTCTGTGGTGCCATGGCACAACTTATTACAAACCATCATGTAGACTTGTAGATGAACCTCAATTTTTACTCAGTTTATCACACAGAACAAAAGCATTCAATTTTTAGTTCATTATCTATTCTGTAATGCCTTCTTTTTTTCTGAACTGCAGTAACTTTTCAATCAGTGCAAGCCTGTTTTTGTTATACTGATGACTAATGGTATGCATCAAGCATCTGAGTGTCAGAACATTCATACAGCTATTCGTTCTTGAATTAGTCATTTTGTCTGTGCTTTCACATTTCAGTAAAGCATTGTTGGTGATCAGTAATGAGTCATTTGATAAACAGCACCAAAATTAGAAATGTTCTTATATATACAGAGCTATGCAAAGGTTTTAGGCAGGTGTGATAAATGCTACAAAAGTAAGAATACTTTCAAAAATAGAAGCGTTAATAGTTTATTTTTATCAATTAACCAAATGCAAATAGAAAACAACAAAAGAGAAATCTAAATCAAATCATTATTTTGTGTGATCACTCTTTTCCTTCAAAACAACATCAATTCTTCTAGGTGCACAAAATCAGGGATTTTGCAGGATTATAGTTAATGTAGGATTAATCAGTTATTCCAAACAGGTGACAATGATCTTCATTTTCATATTTAGGTTGAAACACAGACATTAAGGGGCCATTCACACGTCTGTAGTGTATTGCGGATCTGCAAACTGCTTATCCGCAATACAGGGAGTGCAGAATTATTAGGCAAATGAGTATTTTGACCACATCATCCTCTTTATGCATGTTGTCTTACTCCAAGCTGTATAGGCTCAAAAGCCTACTACCAATTAAGCATATTAGGTGATGTGCATCTCTGTAATGAGAAGGGGTGTGGTCTAATGACATCAACACCCTATATTAGGTGTGCATAATTATTAGGCAACTTCCTTTCCTTTGGCAAAATGGGTCAAAAGAAGGACTTGACAGGCTCAGAAAAGTCAAAAATAGTGAGATATCTTGCAGAGGGATGCAGCACTCTTAAAATTGCAAAGCTTCTGAAGAGTGATCATCGAACAATCAAGCGTTTCATTCAAAATAGTCATCAGGGTCGCAAGAAGCGTGTGGAAAAACCAAGGCGCAAAATAACTGCCCATGAACTGAGAAAAGTCAAGCGTGCAGCTGCCAAGATGCCACTTGCCACCAGTTTGGCCATATTTCAGAGCTGCAACATCACTGGAGTGCCCAAAAGCACAAGGTGTGCAATACTCAGAGACATGGCCAAGGTAAGAAAGGCTGAAAGACGACCACCACTGAACAAGACACACAAGCTGAAACGTCAAGACTGGGCCAAGAAATATCTCAAGACTGATTTTTCTAAGGTTTTATGGACTGATGAAATGAGAGTGAGTCTTGATGGGCCAGATGGATGGGCCCGTGGCTGGATTGGTAAAGGGCAGAGAGCTCCAGTCCGACTCAGACGCCAGCAAGGTGGAGGTGGAGTACTGGTTTGGGCTGGTATCATCAAAGATGAGCTTGTGGGGCCTTTTCGGGTTGAGGATGGAGTCAAGCTCAACTCCCAGTCCTACTGCCAGTTTCTGGAAGACACCTTCTTCAAGCAGTGGTACAGGAAGAAGTCTGCATCCTTCAAGAAAAACATGATTTTCATGCAGGACAATGCTCCATCACACGCGTCCAAGTACTCCACAGCGTGGCTGGCAAGAAAGGGTATAAAAGAAGAAAATCTAATGACATGGCCTCCTTGTTCACCTGATCTGAACCCCATTGAGAACCTGTGGTCCATCATCAAATGTGAGATTTACAAGGAGGGAAAACAGTACACCTCTCTGAACAGTGTCTGGGAGGCTGTGGTTGCTGCTGCACGCAATGTTGATGATGAACAGATCAAAACACTGACAGAATCCATGGATGGCAGGCTTTTGAGTGTCCTTGCAAAGAAAGGTGGCTATATTGGTCACTGATTTGTTTTTGTTTTGTTTTTGAATGTCAGAAATGTATATTTGTGAATGTTGAGATGTTATATTGGTTTCACTGGTAAAAATAAATAATTGAAATGGGTATATATTTGTTTTTTGTTAAGTTGCCTAATAATTATGCACAGTAATAGTCACCTGCACACACAGATATCCCCCTAAAATAGCTAAAACTAAAAACAAACTAAAAACTACTTCCAAAAATATTCAGCTTTGATATTAATGAGTTTTTTGGGTTCATTGAGAACATGGTTGTTGTTCAATAATAAAATTAATCCTCAAAAATACAACTTGCCTAATAATTCTGCACTCCCTGTACACACAGCCGGCACCCCCAATTGCGGACAAGAATAGGACATGTTCTATTTTTTTGCGGAGCCGTGGTCCGGAAGTTCGGGGCCAAAGTCTGGAAGTTCGAGGCCGCGCTCCGGAAATGCGGATGTCGAGAGCACATAGCGTGCTCTCCGCATCTCTTCCGGCCCCATAGAGAATAAATGGGTCCGCACCCGTTCCCGATTTTGCCGAACGGATGCGGACCCATTAGCGGACGTGTGAATGAACTCTTAAGGTGTTTTCAGATACTTTTATACTGATGGCCTATTCTCTGAATAGGTCATCAGTATCTGATTGGTGAGGGTCTGACACCGTGACCCCAGCGATAAGCTGTTTGAGAAGGCACCGGCATTTCTCGCAGCTTACTCTAGGCAATGTGATGTCACATTTATCAGTCACATGGCCTAGGCCCAGCTCAGCCCAATTGAAGTGAATGGGGCTGATCTGTGATACCAAGGTGCTATGCTTGCTGAGCTGAGAGAAGCCCTCTACTGCGAGGGCCAGTGCCTTCTCAAACAGCTGATCATCGGGGATCGTGGGTGTCAGACTCCCACCACTCAGATATTGATGATCTTTCCAGAGGACAGGAACAAGAAAAGACCGGCACTCACTGTAAGCTGTCTGCTAAAGGTTCTTGTTTATTGTCACATAAAATCCTGTGATGCGTTTCGACACTCGCAGGTGTCTTTATCAAACAGCACCTGTTTGATGAGGACACCTGAGAGTGTCGAAACGTGTCACAGGATTTTGTGTGACAATAAACAAGAACCTTTTGCAGACAACTTACAGTGAGTGCCGGTCCTTTCTTGTTTCGTGGGATGCCAATCCTAGGACGCGAGCACCAAGAATTATTTACCTGCAGTGCCGACCTATTGGACTTACTCTTTCCAGAGGACAGGTCATCAGTATAAATGTCTCAGAAAATGCTTTTAACTGAAACAGAAACAGCTGTGTAGGAAGTTAAAAACTGGGTGAGGAACAGACATATTTTGCTACAAAGGTGAGCTTGTGGAAGACAGTTTCATGTCACAGGTCATTCACCAGTGCAATACTGAGCACTGCAACAAAACATGAGGTGGTTATACTGTATCAGTAAGGTCTCCCCCAGGCAAGGATTTCCAAGCAGACTGGGGTGTTCAAGCTCTTGTGAAGAAGCGCAAAGAAACGCGCAACCTTGAAGACTATAGACAGAGTGGTCAGCCAAGGAAATTTAGTGCAGCAGATGAAAGACACATTATGCTTACTTCCCTTCGAGATCAGCAGATGTCTAGCAGTGCCATCAGCGCAGAACTGGCAGAAACCAGTACAGTTCGAAGAAGTCTGGCCAAAAGTGGTCTCCATGAGAGAACTGTGGCCAAAAAGCCATTCTTTCCATGTGCAAACAAGACTAAGAGACTCAACTGTGCACAAAGACATAGGAACTGGAATTACATGAAGAGAAAGAAGGATTTGAGCAAGTCTACAACCACAGGCGATTAGTGGTTGGATCTCCAAGATGTTTGGAACAACCTTCCTGCTGAGTTCCTTCAAAACCTGTGTGTCATAGTGTAGGGGGAGGGGAGGATTACCAGAATGACAACAGAAGGAAAATGACCAGGAACTAGGCCCCAAGGCTAGGGAAAGGTAAAAGGTGACCACCTAAGGAAACCCTAAAGCTAGCCCTGACTCCTGTCAGTATGAATAGACCCTGAAAGTGGGAATATTCATACACTGGAAACCTAGGCCTGAAAAGCCCTGGGATTAGTGATAGGGTCTGAGACTACTGGTTCCTTCCCAGATGAACGGACCAGCATCTCCCTGAGGCCTAGTAAACAACAAGCAAATGGGTGCAACAAAATACCAAGAGAAGTACACTTATCTTAAATAGAAAACGGATGAGCAGGAACTCAGATGAGGACAACACACCAGCTCTTCCAACTCCAGGCAGAGAATATCAACCGCATGGTATGAAGTGTGAGTCCAGACTAAATAGAGGAGCAGTAATGACCACAAGCTACACCTGAGACAAGAGGTGTGGTCATTACCAACAACAACACTGCAACAAGTGAAAACAGGCTGTCAGATAAGCTAACGTGTAGCCAGTCTCTCAGATCTTCTAACCTATGTCACTGGAGGGACCGTGACACTGTGTGCAAGTCTATATAGAAGAATTGATGCTGTTTTGAAGGCAAAGGGTGGTCACACGAAATTTGATTTAGATTTATCTTTTGTTCATTCACTTTGCATTTTAATTGATAACATAAACTACTAACACTTCTATTTTTTTTTTTCAATCTTTATTTTATTTTTTAAAAAGAGGGCATACAATATTACAACATACAATAAAAGAAAAACATATAAAACTCTGGCTATAACATTTCTACATTATTTGAATATATGCTTTTTTACAGATATGACACATAGATAACCAGAGCCTTCAACCAACCCTCACCCTGTCCCACCCACCCCATCCACATTGTCTCAGAGGTCCAGGGAATACACTCATTGGGTAAAATGCACTATACGAGAAAAAAAACAAAAAAACACCAAGTGTATACTACAACTAACAACAAGTTGACCCACTACTAAGGCCAAAGAACCCACATTTTCTCCCACTTAATTTTATGTCGATTTTCTTGGATAGCATATCTCTCATAATTCTTAACCTTGCAGACTAGTTGAAACCACTCTGCAACATCTGGAGATTTACTTGAACCCCAATATCTAGAGATTATTACTCTATCAAGTAGCAGAGCCTTTGTCCCAAAGATATTTTCTCATCCCCTAGTATCATAGAGGGGGGAAACCAATACCGCAGATGTAATATCCCTAGTATATTTATTAAGGGAGCGGCTATCAAGCTCCTTAAAAATGTTCCCCCAATAGGTCTGAATAATCAGACAGGACCAAATTAGGTGGAGAAAATCCACACACTCACCATTACACTTCCGGCATCTACAGTCAGGACCATAAATATTGGGACAGTGACACAATTCTAACATTTTTGGCTCTATACACCACAACAATAGATTTCAAATGAAACGAACTAGATGTGCTTTAACTGCAGACTGTCAGCTTTATTTTGAGGGTATTTACATCCAAATCAGGTGAACGGTGTAGGAATTAGAACAGTTTGCATATGTGCCTCCCACTTGTTAAGGGACCGAAACTAATGGTACAATCGGCTTCTCAGCTGTTTCATGGCCAGGTGTGTGTTATTCCCTCATTATCCCAATTACAATGAGCAGATAAAAGGTCCAGAGTTCATTTCAAGTGTGCTATTTGCATTTGGAATCTGTTGCTGTCAACTCTCAAGATGAGATCCAAAGAGCTGTCACTATCAGTGAAACAACTGTTTGGAACATTCTTAAAAAGAAGGAACGCACCGGTGAGTTCAGCAACACCAAAAGACCAGGAAGACCACGGAAAACAACTGTGATGGATGACCGAATAATTATTTCCCTGTTGAAGAAAACACCCTTCACAGCAGTTGGTCAGATCAAGAACACTCTCCAGGAGGTAGGTGTATGTGTGTCAAAGTCAACAATCAAGAGAAGACTTCACCAGAGTGAATACAGAGGGTTCAACACAAGATGTAAACCATTGGTGAGCCTCAAAAACAGGAAGGCCAGATTAGAGTTTGCCAAACGACATCTAAAAAAGCCTTCACAGTTCTGGAACAACATCCTATAGACAGATGAGACCAAGATCAACTTGTACGAGAGTGATGGGATGAGAAGAGTATGGAGAAGGAAAGGAACTGCTCATGATCCTAAGCATACCACCTCATCAGTGAAGCATGGTGGTGGTAGTGTCATGGTGTGGGCATGTATGGCTGCCAATGGAACTGGTTCTCTTGTATTTATTGATGATGTGACTGCTGACAAAAGCAGCATGATGAATTCTGAAGTGTTTCGGGCAATATTATCTGCTCATATTCAGCCAAATGCTCATTGGACGGCGCTTCACAGTGTAGATGGAAAATGATCGAAAGCATACTGCAAAAGCAACCAAAGAGTTTTTAAGGGAAAGAAGTGGAATGTTATGCAATGGCCAAGTCAATCACCTGACCTGAATCCGATTGAGCATGCATTTCACTTGCTGAATACAAAACTGAAGGGAACATGCCCCAAGAACAAGCAGGAACTGAAGATAGTTGCAGTAGAGACTTGGCAGAGCATCCCCAGGGATGAAACCCAGCGTCTGGTGATGTCTATGTGTTCTAGACTTCAGACTGTAAATGACTGCAAAGGATTTGCAACCAAGTATTAAAAAGTGAAAGTTTGATTTAGGATTATTATTATGTCCCATTACTTTTGGCCCCTTAACAAGTGGGAGGCACATATGCAAACTGTTGTAATTCCTCCACCGTTCACCTGATTTGGATGTAAATACCCTCAAATTAAAGCTGACAGTCTGCAGTTAAAGCACATCTAGTTTGTATAATTTCAAATCCATTGTGGTGGTGTATAGAGCCAAAAATTTTAGAATTGTGTCGATATCCCAATATTTATGGACCTGACTGTATATATATATATATATATATATATATATATATATATTGTGGGGATTCACTCTGGTAGGCAGGGTAAGCGAACGCAGTACAGAGGCAAGAAAAACAGTTTGTAAACAAATTTTTAATTTCTAACGATAATTTGTTTTCCCTTAGTCCTAACAGCAGCACAGATGGGGTTAACTGCCCCTGTGGACTGGTAGGACCGGCGGAATTTTAATGAGCCCAAGAACCAATAAACAATCTTCAGCTCCCTGAAAGGGAGGAGATCACCCCCCAGCCCACCGTGTTTTTAACAAGCATAATGTGTCTAGGGTGGGATATTTGTGTGCTGCTGTTAGGACTAAGGGAAAACAAATTATCGTTAGAAATTAACGATTCCCTTGCGTCCTACCAGCAGCACAGATGGGGAGATAGCAAGAAGAATCCCCTAGGGAGGGACCTCATGCCTGGCAGAACTAAGAACAGTCTGCCCAAAAGCCGAAAACTCTGCCATTCTAGCATCTATCCTATAATGGGAGATGAAGGTTGACTCAGAGCTCCAGGAGGCCGCCTTACAGATCAACTCTAAGGGGAGAAGTCTTCTCTCCGCAACCGAGGTGGAGACCGCCCTGGTAGAATGGGCTCTCACAAACTCAGGAGGATCTAAGGATTGGGAGACGAAAGCTTCCATAATGGCCTCCTTGATCCAGCGACTAATGGTAGCTTTAGACGCTTTACGGCCTTTAGACTTACCGGCAAACAGGATAAGGAGATTCTCATCTATCCTGAACTCTCTAGATCTATCCACATAGATCTGGAGGCATCTTGAAATATCCAGCGGGTCTCTAGCTGGAGTATCAGAGGAGGAGGCTGTAAACAAAACTGGTAAAGAGATTACCTGATTGATATTCTGGAAAGTAGGCACCTTAGGCCTGAAGTATGGTAAAAACTTCAGGAGTACTCTATCCTGTAGGAAAATAATGTACGGGTGAACTGCAGAGAAAGCCTGCAATTCAGAAATTCTTTTGGCTGAAGCTATAGCCAGAAGAAAGACCATCTTTAAAGTCAAAAATTTGAAATTTACCTCCTCCAAGGGCTCAAAGGGGGGAGATGCTAGCCCCCTGAGCACTACTGAAAGATCCCACTGGGGGATAGGTTTCAGTATAGTAGGCTTTAGTCTTTCAGCTCCCTTCAGGAAGCGTTTAATGAGTGGGTCCCGAGAATGTGGTCTGTTGAGACAGGCCGATATGGCACAAACCTGTACCTTCAAGGTAGCTGGAGATAGGCCTCTATCTAATCCATCTTGAAGAAATTGAAGTATCGCAGGAAGGGGCGGATCTGCGGACGCCACCTGTCTGGAATCACACCATGCCACGAAGATTCTCATGATCCTGGAGTAGGCCTTCTTTGTAGACTCTGCTCGGGAATGCGACAAAGTTCTCAGGACCGACTCGGAAAGCCCTTCTATGTTGGGAAGGGACTGATCAACCTCCAGGCTGTCAGGTTGAACCTGTGCAGATCTGGGCAGAGGTGAGTGTCCCACGACACCAGGGTCTGCTCCGGGGGGAGTCTCCTGTATTGTCCCCGACTCATCTGAATGAGCTGGGTAAACCAGGATCTTCTGGGCCAAAACGGTATGATGGCTATTACCGAGGCCTGATCCTGACGGATTTTCATCAATACCCTCGGTATCATGGAAAACGGAGGGAAGATGTAAGCCAGCCTGAACCTCCACGGTATCGACAGAGCATCTATCGCCAGGGGGTTGTCTTCCCTGTACAGGGAACAGAACCTCAGCACCTTGGCGTTGAACTTGGTCTCCATGAGATCCACCTCTGGCATACCCCATCTGTGAACTAGCTGCCTGAAGATCTCCGGATGCAGAGACCACTCCATGGTCGGTAATCCTCGACTTAAGCGGTCCGCTATCATATTGAGGGAGCCTCGAATATGAACGGCAGATAGATGGGAAAGGTTCGGCTCTGCCCACCGAAGAATCACCCCGATCTCTGACAGAAGGGGCAATGATCTTGTGCCTCCCTGCTTGTTTATATAGAGAACCGCAGTCATATTGTCTGACTGGACTTTCACTGCTTTGCCTCGAATCTGAGGGGCGAAGTGAAGGAGGGCTAGCCGGATAGCTCGCATCTCGCGAAGATTGGAAGAAAGACGCCGCTCCAGAGGAGACCAAGATCCCTGTACTGGGGATTCGTTCAGGTGAGCGCCCCAGCCTACAAGGGACGCGTCTGTAGTCAATATGACCCAAGCTGGTTGGGTCATAGACTTCCATGCTGGTAGCTGAAACCACCATCTGAGGGAATTCCGGGTTTGACCGGACAGGGAGCATAGGGAATCTAGCCCCGCAGGGCTGCCGTTCCATAAGTGTAAGACCTCCGACTGAAGAGGACGGAGGTGCCATAGTGCCCAAGGGACTGCGTCCGCAGCCGCTGACATGAGCCCCAGCATCTTCATGAGAGTCCGGATAGAGACTCGACGAGGGACAAAAAGGACCTTTGCCAGGTCCTGAATCCGCGCTTTCCTTTCTAGAGTCAACCGGAGGGACATCTCCACAGAGTCGACCACGAATCCTAAATAATGGATTGAAGTCGATGGGCTCACATTCGACTTCTGCCAGTTGATAATCCAGCCCAGGCGGAGGAGAAAGGAAATTGCGATCTGAAGATGGTGGGTAAGGATCGGAACTAAAGAGGCTTTGAAAAGCCAATCGTCCAGATAAGGAATAATAGTCAGTCCTTGAAGTCTCAAAGCTGCCACCACCGACACCACCACCTTGGTGAAGATAAGGGGGGCAGAAGAGATTCCGAAGGGAAGCGCGGCGAACTGAAAGTGCCTGCGAACCCCTGAAATCTGGACCGCGATCATGAGGAGTTTCCGGGACGCGGAATGGATCGGAATGTGAAGATACGCATCTTTGAGGTCCAGAGTAGTCATGACATCCCCGAGGTTGAGGATATGGCTGACTGACCTTATGGTTTCCATGCGAAACCTTGTTTTTCTTATAAATCGGTTGAGAAATCTCAAGTCGATAATCATCCGGAGATCTCCTGTCTTTTTGGGAACCAGGAACATTGGTGAATAAATCCCTAGGCCCCTCTCCCCTGCCGGCACCTCCTCTAGGGCTCCCTTGGAGATATAGTCCTGAATGTAAGATTCTAGGACCACTTGTTTGGCAGACTCGAAGTTTCGTGTGGCGATAAATCTCTCTGGGGGGAGAGAGATAAGATCTACCCGGTACCCGACGGACACTATGTCCTGGACCCAGGGGTCTGCAATCAACCGGCTCCAAGAGTCTTTGAAATGGGTAAGACGGTGTCACGACTGTGACTGATCCAGACAGGTCTGGGAGGAGAAGGTCGCAGCGACTTGCTACTCGCGATAGCTTGTGAGTTTGCTCCGTGGTTCAGGGTATGTCATCTGGGTTTTGCCTTGTGAACCTTTTTGTCCTGACTGGAAGTTTGTAGGCATCCTCCTCAGGTGAGTCCTGTCTGCCACTCCCAGCTACTATATTAGTTTCACTTTCACTTTCAGTCATTGCCAGATATAGTCCTTACTACCAGTGCTACTCTGACCCTGGAAGGAGATCGTTTGATGGTGTTGCTGTGGAGCTCTTGTCCGGCGTGGACTGTCGTGTTTGGGATCGCCTTCTCTGCTCGTGACTGGATAAGTCTATCACTGCCATAGATTGTTTGTTGCTGTCTTCCCCTGTTGTTTTCCTAGACGTGAGTGATGGTGACTAGCGCTCCCATCGGCCTTTCCTCAGTCCAGTCTAGTTAGGGCGACTGAGGGTTTTAGGTATCCTGCTCGCCGCACGGGTTCACACCCCGTCTAGGGTATCAGGGCAGACAGGTGCCAGCTGAGGGTTAGTCAGGGGTGGCCATTCTATTTCCCATCCATAGATAAGGGTCCCCCTTCCCCTCTGTCTGGTGCGACACGACCGCTGCTGGGATAGCGGTCCTGACAGACGGCCCCCCACGGGAATCTGGGGGAGGGGTACGGGAAAATCTAGAGGAGACACTGCAGGGGCAGCAGGGCTTATCCAAGAGCCTCGAGGAGGCCCATAGTCAGGAGGGTTTTGCCTCCCTGGTGGGTTTGCGGGAGCGTCTCGAATATTTACGAGACGGCCCCCCCCAATCTCTGCGCCTAGACTGCTGCCCTGGACGACCTCCGCCTTTCTTCTCCTGTCTGGGGCATCCCCGAAAGGGCTGCTGGGGGAGGCTCTTCCCCTTTTTATCGGAGAGCCCCTCCATTATCTTGTCCAATTCGGACCCGAATAGCCTATCCGGTTCGAAGGGGAGCCCACAAAGGTTGAGCTTGGACGCGTTGTCCGCGATCCAAGGTTTCAGCCAAAGTGGTCTGCGGGCAGCTGAAACTAGGGCCATAGTTTTGGCGGCCAGCTTCAGCTGCATCTGGGTGGAATCGACCAGAAAGTCCATAGCCAGATTGGCTGACTTGAAGGCTGCCAGGATGTCATCTCTTGATACGCTCTGATCCACGTCCGTCTGGATTTGGTTGAGCTTGGAGCGTAAATAGGCGGCTACCTCCGTGGCCGCAATTGAAGTTGATGCGGAGGCAGCAGCCGCCGCGTAACTCCTTCTAAGGGTGCACTCTGCCCTCCGGTCTAGAGGGTCCTGCAGACTAGACCCATCGTCTGCAGGGACTAGAGTGCGCCGGGACAACTTGGCTATAGCCATGTCCACCTTGGGAACGGAACCCCACGATTCCACCAAGGGTTTAGCCATCGGGTACATCGAGAACTGGACCTTTCTCAGGCTTTCTCTATTCTGTGCGCATCACAGAGAGAAGGGTCTCATCCGCTCTAAAGACACGCTGTGTCCGTCCGGCGGGATCGGAGGACTCCCCCATGTCAACATCCTGGTCCCCCGACCTGATGGACTTAAGTAACTTCTGCGTCTTTTCTGGAGGGAAAAAGCAAGAAGTAAATTCTTCTTCTTCAGAAGAAGACCCCACAGAACAGGGGGTAGGTCTTTCGACCGGTGCGACCACATCCATGGGAGTCTGAGAGGGTCCTGGTAGCCTCTCATTAAGCAGCTGCACCACTCCCTTAATGGAATCATCCACGTATGTCTTCGTCCACGGAAACATTTCTTGCATCGTGGGTTCCGTGGATGCCGTGCGACAACTCTCACATCTAGAGTACGGACAGCTGTCGTCTAAGGGTGTGTTACATTCGTAACACGCCAGATGCTTCCTCTTGGCCCCAGCTTTCCGCTGATCCGGATCCTTAGGGGAAGCCATAGTCTGTAATTAGAAAGAATACAGGTCATAACACCTACAAATTTACCTGGAGGTGGTGAAACAAGACCTTATGGGGGCCCACCAGCACTAGAAGAAATTAGAGCTGTAAAAGAGGAAACCACCAACCCAAGCCAAGCAATATTACAAGAATATCTCAAGGCACAGGGAACTCTGGAGCTAGCTTGTGAAAGCGATGCAACCAGAGCACTGACTGACAGGCTCTGGGCGCTTAAGAGGAGGAAGCCCAGAGAGATAACAGAGCCTATACAGGCTCAGCTTGCCCTATATGTCTCCCCCAACTAATCCTGGATCCCAGGATGTTTATGGGGAGATAGTTTTAATAGAAGTGGTGAGGTTTAAACCCTCACTGCATCGCTACGAAAAACCGGAAGTGACGTAGTGCACCTAGTGCGCGTCACTTCCGGAAGATGGCGGCGCCCATAGCGCCGCACACATGCGGTAATGGAAGGATGGGATACCGCAGCTGAGTTGGAAGAAGAGGGGAGGGGACACCCCTCTCCCCGACGGTACCCCAGAAACAAAAATCACCGCGATCGGGCCTATGATAAAGGCAATGAGAGGCCAAAAAAAAGGGTCAAACTTTTTTAAAACAAGGAAAAAAGAGCCCCTAGCACTCTTCAGCTCCCTGAGGGGCAGCGACACGCCAGTCCACCTGTCCAGAGGACAGAAAAAAAACACGGTGGGCTGGGGGGTGATCTCCTCCCTTTCAGTGAGCTGAAGATCGTTTATTGGTTCTTGGGCTCATTAAAATTCCGCCGGTCCTACCAGTCCACAGGGGCAGTTAACCCCATCTGTGCTGCTGGTAGGACGTAAGGGAAACTTCAGTTTTTATTCACACAAGGCCAAAACAAAACAACACTTTTCAGTCTTGGTGTTATTTCACACAATGGAAAGTCCACAGAACAAAAAATCACCTTGTTTGCAGTTTTATCTCCAGTGTTCCACAGAAGGCTTTAGGGGGCCTGTTTCCCAGTATGCGGCTCTCATCCCTCCAGCACGGCACAAAGCCTCAGATTCCAAACATAGAGACTGACAGCACTCCACTGTCAGAGAGGAGTAATCCACACCCAGCTGACACTGCTGGCTGGGTTTGATATAGGCCAGTCAAGACCTCGCCTGGAACATGGGGAATAGTCGCCCACACAGCACTTTTGACTACTCCCAGTAAGAGCCGTCCCAGATCAGCTATACAGTCATGCTACAATAGCAAAGTGTCAATCAGCCCTAGCTGCTGCTGACACCTGAAATTACCGGCTCTTACTTCACCGATACCAGGAACCTCGGTGACACATACCTTCATACCTATGTCCAACAGACCGCGAGGGTGTCTGTCATATAGCAGTTCGAAGGACAAGAACCCAGTAGAGGCCTGGGGCACCTCTCACACTGCGAACATGAGATAGGGCAGAAGAAGGTCCCAGTCCCTCCCATCCTTAGACACCACTCTTTTTAACATGTTTTTTAATGTTTGATTAAACCTCTCTACCAGGCCATCCATTTGCTGATGATACACGGACGTCCGTAGCTGTTTTATGTGGAGCAACTTACAGAGTTCCCTCATCAGCTTGGACATAAAAGGGGTCCCATGGTCAGTCAGAACCTCTTTAGGTAGTCCCACTCAGGAAAACATCTCCATTAACTCCTTAGCTATGAGTTTGGCCGATGTATGTCGCAGGGGCACCGCCTCCGGGTACCGAGTGGCATAGTCTAGGATGACTAAGATGTGTTGGTGCCCTCTAGCGGACTTCGGTACTGGGCCTATGAGATCCATAGCGATTCGCTCAAATGGAACCTTCATAATCGGGAGAGGTACCAGGGGACTACGGAAATGTGGCTGGGGGCTATTTATCTGGCAGGTTGGGCAAGATTTACAAAACTCTTCTACCTCTCTGAACACACGGGGCCAGTAAAACCGCTGTAATATCCGGTCCTGCATTTTATGCCACCCTAGGTGACCCCCAAGAACATGTTGGTGGGCAAGCTCCAATACGAGCTTGCGGTACTCCTTGGGCACCACCAACTGTTCAATATGCTCACCCCGTACTTGGTTTACCCGATACAGCATTTCCTGGTGAACGAAAAAACAGGGAAACATCGACTTGGCCCCAAGTTTTTGTGGTTCACCATCAATTATTACCACATTTTCCCTGGCCCGGGATAAGGTTGGGTCCTGGTGTTGTGCGGTTCTGAAATTTTCACCGGAGATATTGAGGTCTGCCAATTCAGGACCCGGCGGCAAATCCTCCACGTCTCCCACCATTACGCTTAGCGGGGTTGTCTCCCCCTCTTCCACCGAAGTAGTGGTCACCTCTACCGCTGGCCCTTCAGTCTCAGGTTCCCAGGATTCCGGTTTCCCCCCTGAGCAAGGCCACTCTATTGGGGTTACACCTGTCTCACGGGTATCGGTAGAGACAGAAGTATTGGAATGCATTTTAAAGGGATTAGACCCCCAAAAGTTCAAGTCCAAAAGTGGGACAAAAAATAAAGTGAAAAAAAAAGTTGAAAAAATAAAGTTTTCTCCCCAAAAAATTTTATGTTTCAAGTAAAAATAAAAAAAACGTGATTTTCGCCAAATAAAGTTAAAAAAAATTGGTAAAAAATAGGGGAAATAAAAAAAGTATACATTTTAGATATCGCTGCGTCCGTATCGACCGGCTCTATAAACATATCACATGACCTAACCCCTCAGATGAACACCGTAAAAAATAAAAACTGTGCTAAATAAACCATTTTTTTGTCACCTTACATCACAAAAAGTACAACAGCAAGCGATCAAAAAGTCACACGCACCCCAAAATAGTGCCAATAAAACCGTCATCTCATCCCGCAAAAATTATACCCTACATAAGGTAATAGCCCAAAAACTGAAAACATTATTGCTCTCAGACTATGGAAACACTAAAACATGATCATTGTGTAAAACTTACATAAATATAAAAAAAGTTAATATATTAGGTATCGCCGCATCCGTGACAACCTGGTCTATAAAAATACCACATGATCTAACCTGTCAGATGAATGTTGTAAATAACAAAAAATAAAAACGGTGCCAAAACAGCTATTTCTTGTTACCTTGCCTCATAAAAAGTGCAATATAGAGCAACCAAAAATCATATGTACCCTAAACTAGTAGGTTTCTAAAATAGGGTCACTTTTTTGGAGTTTCTACTCTAGGGGTGCATCAGGGGGGCTTCAAATGGGACATGGTGTCAAAAAAGCCAGTCCAGCAAAATCTGTCTTCCAAAAACCATATGGCATTCCTTTCCTTCTGCGCCCTGCCGTGTGCCCGTACAGTAGTTTACGACCACATATGGGGTGTTTCTGTAAACTACGGAATCAGGGCCATAAATATTGAGTTTTGTTTGGCTGTTAACCCTTGCTTTGTTACTGGGAAAAAAAATTAAATTCTGAAATTTCATCTCCATTTGCCAATAAGTCTTGTGGAACACCTAAAGGGTTAACAACGTTTGTAAAATCTGTTTTGAATACCTTGAGGGGTGTATTTTCTTAGATGGGGTCACTTTTATGGAGTTTCTACTCTAGGGGTGCATCAGGGGGGGCTATGGGACATGGTGTTAAAAAAAACAGTCCAGCCAAAAACCGTATGGCGTTCCTTTCCTTCTGTGCCCTGCCGTGTGCCCGTACAGTAGTTTACGACCACATATGGGGTGTTTCAGTAAACTACAGAATCAGGGCCATAAATATTGAGTTTTGTTTGGCTGTTAACCCTTGCTTTGTAAAAGTAAAAAAAATTTAAAATGGAAAATCTGCCAAAAAATATTAATTCTTGTGGAACACCTAAAGGGTTAACAAAGTTTGTAAAATCAGTTTTGAATACCTTGAGGGGTGTAGTTTCTAGAATGGGGTGGTTTCTATTATGTAAGCCTCGCAAAGTGACTTCAGACCTGAACTGGTCCCTAAAAATTGGGTTTTTGAAAATTTCTGAAAAATTTTGGAAAAATTTCTAAATTTGCTTCTAAACTTCTAAGCCTTGTAACATCCCCAAAAAATAAAATATAATTCCCAAAATGATCCAAACATGAAGTAGACATATGGGGAATGTAAAGTAATAACTAATTTTGGAGGTATTACTATGTATTATAGAAGTGGAGAAATTGAAACAACAATAACAATAAATAAAAATACATTTTTTTTTACTTAATTTTACCAGTGTCATGAAGTACAATATGTGACGAAAAAACTATCTCAGAATGGCCTGGATAAGTCAAAGCGTTTTAAAGTTATCGCCACTTAAAATGACACTGGTCAGGTTTGCAAAAAATGGCCTGGTCCTTAAGGTGAAATAAGGCTGTGTCCCAAAGCGGTTAAGTCTCCATTGATGCACACGACCCCGACTTTTCGGTCAGTATACTCGGCAGGCAGGTCTTAGGGAGTCTGGTGTCCCTGGTGAGTCCAGCGGAGCCACCGCCAGAGTGTCTCCCACTTCCACCTGGCACAGGTGGCCATTGTCTATAGTCTCGGGGGTACCTGTCGCACACAGCTTCCTGGCATACAATGAGTGGCGGTAGCTATAGTTAGTATCCATGGGTTCACCCCGATGGGGATAGTCGGCCCTTATGTGGCCAGGCTCCTGACACCGCCAGCAGACCATCGGAGCTGGGTCTGCAGGGGGTACATCCCGGGAGGGTTTACATGGCACTAGCTGCTGGGTCTGGGGTGGAGATTTCTGGTGTTTGACTGCCCCCTCCCAAAAGAACCCACCTGTACATTCCTGGTAGTCTCATAGTGCTTCACCAGGTCGACCATCTCAAGGGCATTACCAGGAGACACCTGGCCGATCGAGTGCTGGAGAGAGTATGGTAAAGCCCTCCAGAAGACATCAGCCAACAGACGGTCCAGCATAGCAGTGGAACTCAGCACGTCAGGTTGTAACAGGTGTAACAGATCATAATACTGAGGTCTCGCGGGTTCATCCGGGTTAAACTCCCATTGATGCACCCGCTGGGCCCGGACCAACACATTCACCCCCAGTCTTGCCAGAATCTCATCCTTTACTCTCGTGTAATCGGCAGCTTGATCATCCGGTAAGTCGAAAAACACCTGCTGGGGTCCGGAAGCCAGGAACGGAGCGACGACCTCAGCCCATTGATCTCGGGGTAGCTTCTCCCTCACGGCCACCTTTTCGAACACCACCAGATAGGTCTCGACGTCGTCTGAGGTGGTCATCTTAGGGATCGCTGCACGGACCGCTTTCCGGGCACCGTGGACATTCTGGGACGCTCCTGCCACTTGTAAAGCCATCACATGCTGCAACAGCAGCTGGTTGGTTTACTGCTGCTGCTTATTAGCCTCCCACTGCTGCAAGTTAGCCTCCACGAGGGCTTTCACAACAGCTTCTATTTTGTCCAGGGACACGGGTTGTAATCTTGCTGCTTTGATGTAAGACATGCAACCGTGCTCTGAAAAAAATTTAATTTCGGCCTTCAGGCCAGTCTCACTGCACCAGCCCGCATCCTCCATCAATTATGGGAATTTGCTCTAGTAGGCAGGGTAAGCGGACGCAGTACAGAGGCAAAAAAACTGTTTGTAAAGCAAATCTTCAGTTTTTATCCACACATAAGGCCAAAACAAAACTGCACTTTTCAGTCTTGGTGTTAGTTCATACAATGGAAAGTCCAGAGAACAAAAAATCACCTTGTTTGCAGTTTTATCTCCAGTGGTCCACAGCAGGCTTTAGAGGGCCTGTTTCCCAGCATGCGGCTCTCAGCCCTTCAGCACCCAGTAATCCACACCCAGCTGACACTGCTGGCTGGGTTTGATATAGGCCAGTCAAGACCCGGCCTGGAACGTGGGGAGTAGTCACCCACCCAGCACTTTTGACTACTCCCAGTAAGAGCAGTCCCGGATCAGCTATACAGCCATACTACAATAGCAAATCAGCACTAGCTGCCGCTGCCACCTGAAATTACCGCCTCTTACTTCACCAAGGCCAGGAACCTCAGTGACACATACCTTCCGTCAACGACGAACCCTTGCGCCTTCCTACAATATATATATACACTGCCTGTCTAAAAAAAAAGTCGACACCTGGATTTAACTAAGCAAATAGTTATGAGCCTCCTATTGGATAATTACTGCATGGGCGAGTATCTTTCAGCTGACAAGAAGTTATTTAACCCCAACTGGTGCAATGAGTTGCTTCTCATTTCTTAAACAACCATGTCGAAAGACAAATCTCGTGGTCGTGGAAAAGATGTTATCTGTTTGAGAAGGGTCAAATCACTGGCATGAATCAAGCAGAGAAAACATCTAAGGAGATTGCAGAAACTACTAAAATTGGGTTAAGAACTGTCCAACGCATTATTAAAAACTGGAAGGATAGTGGGGACCCATCGTATTCAAGGAAGAAATGTGGCGGGGAAAAAATTCTAAATGATCGTTATTGGCAATCACTTAAACGTTTGGTGAAATCAAATCGAAGAAAAACAACAGTAGAACTCAGGGAAATGTTTAATAATGAAAGTAGGAGCATTTCCACACGCACAATGCGAAGGGAACTCAAGGGATTGGGACTGAACAACTGTGTAGCCGTAAGAAACCCATTAATCAGTGAGGCAAACCAGAAAAAAAGGCTTCATTTTGCTAGGGAGCATAAAGATTGGACTCTGGAGCAATGGAAAAAGGTCATGTGGTCTGATGAGTCAAGATTTACCCTGTTCCAGAGTGATGGGCACATCAGGGTAAGAAGAGAGGCAGATGAAGTGATGCACCAATCATGTCTAGTGCCTACTGTACAAGCCTGTGGGGGCAGTGCTATGATCTGGGGTTGCTGCAGTTAGTCAGGTCTAAGTTTAGCAACAGTATGTGCTCCAAGAATGAGGTCAGCTGACTACCTGAACATACTGAATTACCAGGTTATTCCATCAATGGATTTTTATATCCCTGATGGCACAGGCATATTCCAAGAAGACAATGCCAGGATTCATCGGGCTCAAATTGTGAAAGAGTGGTTCAGGGAGGATGAGACATCATTTTCACACATGGATTGGCCACCACAGTGTCCAGACCTTAACCCCATTGAGAATCTTTGGGATGTGCTGGAGAAGGCTTTGCGCAGCAGTCAGATTCTACCATCATCAATGCAAGATCTTGGTGAAAAATTAATGCAACAGTGGATGGAAATAAATCTTGTGACATTGCAGAAACTTATTGAAACAATGCCACGAAATATTTTTGGTGGCGACTTTTTTTTGGACGGGCAATGTATATATACAGTACAGACCAAAAGTTTAGACACACCTTCTCATTCAAAGAGTTTTCTTTATTTTCATGACTATGAAAATTGTAGATTCACACTGAAGGCATCAAAACTATGAATTAACACATGTGGAATTATATACATAACAAACAAGTGTGAAACAACTGAAAATATGTCATATTCTAGGTTCTTCAAAGTAGCCACCTTTTGCTTTGATTACTGCTTTGCACACTCTTGGCATTCTCTTGATGAGCTTCAAGAGGTAGTCCCCTGAAATGTTTTTCACTTCACAGGTGTGCCCTGTCAGGTTTAATAAGTGGGATTTCTTGCCTTATAAATGGGGTTGGGAGGACCATCAGTGGCGTTGAGAAGAAGTCAGGTGGATACACAGCTGATAGTCCTACTGAATAGACTATTAGAATTTGTATTATGGCAAGAAAAAAGCAGCTAAGTAAAGAAAAACGAGTGGCCATCATTACTTTAAGAAATGAAGGTCAGTCAGTCAGCCGAAAAATTGGGAAAACTTTGAAAGTAAGGGCTATTTGACCATGAAGGAGAGTGATGGGGTGCTGCGCCAGATGACCTGGCCTCCTCAGTCACCGGACCTGAACCCAATCGAGATTGTTTGGGGTGAGCTGGACCGCAGAGTGAAGGCAAAAGGGCCAACAAGTGCTAAGCATCTCTGGGAACTCCTTCAAGACTGTTGGAAGACCATTTCAGGGGACTACCTCTTGAAGCTCAACAAGAGTAATCAAAGCAAAGGTGGCTACTTTGAAGAACCTAGAATATGACATATTTTCAGTTGTTTCACACTTGTTTGTTATGTATATAATTCCACATGTGTTAATTCATAGTTTTGATGCCTTCATAGTCATAAAAATAAAGAAAACTCTTTGAATGAGAAGGTGTGTCCAAACTTTTGGTCTGTACTGTATATATATATATATATATATACTGTATATGCCTAATCATCCTTTCACAGGTAAGTGAAAATAGCAGCAACATAATGTGGTGCATGGGCTTATGAGCAGCAGAGCCTATTAGCCAATTATCGACAGTGTCTTCTTCTCTTGTCAACTATTCCTGTGTCAGCAGAAATAAAGATGGACTTACACAGGGAGATGACATATGGATTAACCTGACATTGTTCTGTGGCTGAGAAGAAAGCTATGAGTGAATAGACTACAAGAAGGCACAATGTTATCGCCTTATGTTACAGGCAGTGATAAGTCACCTTTAGGCTGCATTCACATATGGTGTAAAATGCGGTCCATGTGACAGCCACCTTTCCTGGACCGGACATCTCATGTGAGCCGAACTCACTTCTTAAGGCTGTGGCTGCACCTAAAGTTTTTTTTCTTAAAGTACTACACATACATTTCTGATAAAACGCTGTCCACAGGGAATGCATTGAGTAGCTTGAAAATCACTAATTTGGAGGTAAAGGGAGCTTTACACGTTGCTTATGTGATGCTTTTTAAAAACAAAATGCAAAAAACACATCAAAAGGTGCATGCGTTTTCACTGGCATTTATCAGCTGTTATGACTATCCTGCAATCCGTCAGCGGTGATCATGCTTGCACACTATAGGAAAAGGTGCCGGCGTCTCTGGTGGCGGGTACTGTGGGAATCCATGTGGGCCAGCGCTCTTTCCTATAGCATACAAGCACAACCACCACTGCAGGATTACAGGGTGGTTGTCACTACTGGTTACAAGCAGTGTATAATGTGATGGAAAATGAATCCAGCCAGCAAAGGAAGCAATATGGACAATCAAAAATACATTAGTAAGTGCCTTGTATTAACTTTCTCTACATGATAAATGCCATTTGCTGAAGTCAGACAACCCCTTTAAATCAATGTGGTAATTGCCTATACAGTTTTTACAGGAGAAACACATTGATGTGATGTGTTTTACCTCTAAAAAAAAAAGACACATAAAGTACACACTCTACATATATAATTGTAAAAATTAAGATACCTTAGTACGATATACAACGGAAACACAAATATAAGGTATTGACACACACCACAGATGAGGCACCAAACATGTGGTCATAAATTACACAATAATGGCAGCAGGATATAATCAAGTAAAGCAGGACATACATCCAAATTGATATACAAAACCGCACACACAAGTAATACAGATACAGACCTAGTATGGCGCCTCAAAACAACCTCAACACGTGTTTCACGTTGTGCTTCTTCGGGGTAATGTAAAGCTCCCTGGTGGAGGACATTGGAAAGATTAATGCTGCATACATAAAGTTCAGTATGTACTCACCTCTCCAAGTTGCAGCTTTGGCCTCGGTGTAACTTTCCTCACTTCACTAATCATTGAGATGAGTAGCGGGAGTGGATACATAGATTCCTGCAGCTGTAATGGTACAGCCAGACAGTTCTCTCTATGATCAGGCACAGCAATTTAAGAGCACTCTACCTGATTATTAAATGGGTTGTGCCAAATTATTAAAGGGGTTATCCCATCATAATGATCACTGTTAAATCTGTTAATGATTTGACAGTGATCATTTTTGTAATTATACTTTATTAACAAATTCCCACCGATTAGGATAAAATTCATCCCCACTTACCTTATTGTTGTGACTCAGTCTCCCCTGGTTACGACCACCACTCTTCTGCAAAATCCTGATGGTCGCGCTTGCCCAGAAGACTCCTTCTTTTCTCCCGGCCGGGCCACTCGCTGTCCTGAACGCGCACGCTGCCGCGCATGCGCGACGGTGACTTCTTCCCGGCCAGAATAGTACAGAGCTGCGAACACGCACGCCGGCTCTGTACTATACTGGCCAGAAATAAGTCACCATGGCGCATGCGCAGCGGCGTGCGCGTTCAGTCCAGTGCGCGGCCCGGCCGGGAGAAGACTTCAATCAAGATGAAGCCCGCCCCCAGCCAGAATCCAGGAAGTGAACGCGCGGTGGCAGCAGGTAAGTATAAAAAGGGATAACCCCTTTAACTTATCACATACATGCACCAATCACAAGAACGAGGTCGCTGTTCTGAATGAATGGAGCTGCAGGTCATACATGATCACTGCTGGTTTATTAATTCCCTAGGGAAATGCCAGAGTATAGCTGAATCTTTTCCATAAAACTATATATCAATCTGTTTAGCCCCTTCTGCTCTATAACATGCTGTCAGATCAGATCATATTTAACCCGTTAAGTACCGGGTCCATTTTCGTTTTTGCATCTGCGTTTTTTCCCTCCACACATTCCAATAGCAATAACTTTTTTCCTTTCATATAGCCATATGAGCACTTATTTTTTGCGGGATAAGTTGTATTTTTTAATGGCACCATTTAATTTACCATGTCTTGTATTGGAAAATGGGAAAAAAAAATTGTTTGTGGTGTTAAATAAAAAAAAATTAAAAAAACACGGCTCAATACGAATACGAAGATACAAAATGTTTTTTTTCACTACTATAAAAATAATAAAAACCTTTGAAAATAAAATTTTCTTTGCATCGCCATTTCGCTTGTTTTTTGCAGGATGAACTGTGGTTTTTATTGGTACCATTTTGGGGGGGCATTCAACAGTTTGATCACTGTTATTCAATTTTTTGGGGTGGGGCAAGTTGACCAAAAAATAGAAAATTGTGCGTTTTTATATTTTTTCCATTACAGTGTACACTGTGCAGGAAAATATTTTTGTATTTTAATAGTTGAGACATTTTAGGACGTAGTGATACCTGTCATGTCTATTTTCTATTGTTTATATATTTTTATATGTAAAATTGGGAAAGGGGATTTAAACTTTAATATTTTTATGTTTTTTTAAACTTCTTTTAATTTTTTTTTTATTAGAACATGGGATCTTTTGATCCCTTGTCCCATTCACCCTAATAGAAATTGGGATTTTGCCATGTTCCCTGTTGAACTGTGCATCATGCAGAGCTTAGAAGTGAGGTTACTATGACAGCCCTGCATAGGCCCCAGGCTGTCATAGTAACCAATCAGAGCCCCGTGATTTCACTGCAGGGGCTCCAATCGGAAGGCAGAGGGATCCACATGCCTCTGCCTTACCTCACAGATCCTATAATTGCTGTTAATCACTGCATCTGAAAGGTTAAATGACAAGGTACGGCGTAATCACTGTTCCCTGTCATGGCCGGGTATTATACGAGTACGTCACGGTGGCTGAAAGGATTAATGTGAGAGTTTACCTTTGACAAAAATTATTAGGAATGTTATTCTGAAATTAGGATAATTATTAACCGACTGACCACTGGCTATATACATCCTATCTGCATATACCCCGTGCAGATAGCACGCATATAAAAGGTCAGGCAGCACTTTAATCCCAACGCTGATCAGTGCTAGCATTAAAGCTCCTGCTCCTACAATCTAGCAGGAGCAGGTTGGGTCCAGGCTGTGAGACACAGCAGGGACCCTGAAAATAAGACAGGAGCTGTTTATTACCGCTCTTGCCTTCTCCTGTGCTGTGAGGAGAGCAGTACCTGAGTGCAGGGGGGAGAGCAGGAAGTGGCCAAGCCACTTCCTCTGTTAGTCCGGGCGGTCACGTGACCTCCGGGTGTCTCGGGGAAGGAGTAATGCACTCCGGCTGTTTTCCCCTGTAACTGGGGCTCCTGTGAATGCCCCAGTTACAGTAGAAACAGTGAAAAAAAAATGTAAAAAAAAGTCAGTGGCCTACAGAGGTCTTTTAGTGATCTCCTGGGGGACATATTATGTGACAAAAATAAATAGAAAAATAAGTACAAAAAAAAGTCCTAAGTGTCAAGTAAAAAACATTGTAAAAATTATTTTAGTAAAAAAGTGGTCACTAAACCACCACGTGCACAAAATAACAAAATATTTCCTGGACATTCAGGCCTTTTTTAGGCCTGGTCATGAGAGTGTTAATGAAGATAATATGCACATATTTTCTGTATCCTTTGCAATAAAATCACTTTTTAGTCGAGCACAAGTTTCCAGACTGCTTAGTAATGATTCTATATTTTCTATATATTCTATAACTCAGCTCCAGTGGGTCAGTATTGAAGTCCAGGCAGGAAGCTCTATATCTGGCAACCAAAGAAGTGGGAGAGGGGAATATAAAGAGGTTGGGAGTGCCGGACAAAAAACAGCTGAGGAGAAGAAGCTACGGATCCCTGAGTGAGACAAAAAGGATTGCAAGGCAAACACAGAAAGCTACCATTAAGTAACAGCTCGATCTTTAGACATAGAGCGCGCAGCCACCCACTGCGACTTCCTGACCCCGGGTATAACGGAGTCAGACGTGGTTCTTGACACCCTCGCGACAGTACCCCCCTTTCCACCAGGGGCCTCCGGACACTCAGGACCAGGTCTCTCAGGATAAAAGGCATGAAAAGCCCAAACTAACCTGTCAGCGTTTACCTCTGATGCTGGAACCCACATTCTTTC
Organism: Bufo bufo; assembly: GCF_905171765.1. Lineage (NCBI taxonomy): Eukaryota > Metazoa > Chordata > Amphibia > Anura > Bufonidae > Bufo > Bufo bufo. Next base: position 535,703,250 of record NC_053389.1, read on the forward strand.
CTCGGGACCGTAACCCCTCCAATGCACCAGATATTGAAGAGAGCGGCGGACCCGAGGAGAATCAACAATTTTGGATATTTGAAACTATAGATTACCATCAACAATAACAGGAGGGGGTGGCAGCGGTGACGGTTCTAGAGGTGGAACATACTTTTTGAGTAACGACTTATGGAAGACGTTATGGATTTTAAAAGTTTGAGGTAGCTCCAGGCGAAAAGCCGCGGGGTTAATGATGGCTATTATTTTGTAAGGACCAATGAACCTAGGACCCAGTTTCCAAGAGGGAACCTTTAACTTAATATTCCTAGTAGATAACCACACATAGTCATTTACTCCTAGGTCCGGACCTGGCGACCGTTTCTTATCAGCCATGCATTTATATTTACCTCCCATATTTTTCAAGTTAGCTTGCACTTTCTGCCATACAGATGAAAGAGATGATGAAAATCGTTCCTCTTCGGGAACCCCAGAGGACCCCCCTCTTTGAAAGTACAGAATTGGGGATGAAAACCATATGCACCAAGAAATGGTGACTTGCCAGTGGATTCCTGACGGTGATTATTTATAGAAAACTCCGCTAACGGTAAATATGATGACCACACCTCTTGGTTTCCAGACACAAAACACCTTAGGTATGTCTCAAGGTTTTGGTTGGTACGCTCAGTCTGTCCATTCGACTGAGGATGGAAAGCTGAGGAAAAGGACAAGTGTACCCCCAAACGGGAACAAAAAGCTTTGCAAAACTTAGAAATAAACTGGGTTCCCCGATCCGAAACAACATCGGAAGGGACCCCGTGAAGCTTCACGATTTCATTGATGAATACCTGAGCAAGAGTCATAGCATTAGGTAGTGTGGGTAACGCAATAAAGTGTACCATTTTGCTAAACCTGTCCACTACTACCCGGAGACAAAGGTAAGTCAGTGATGAAATCCATTGACAGATGTGTCCATGGCCTATTGGGAATGACAAGTGGCAATAAAGACCCTGCAGGACGTGTATGAGAGACTTTAGCCTCAAAATCCATTACATCCTGACGCCGGGTGCCCAGCAAGTGCCGAATTATGATGTACCTTTAATAATTCGAGACACAGGTTTAACGGTACAAACAATTTCTCTGAGGGACAAGAGACCGGGGCGTCCCCCTGGGCCTCTAACACCTTCCCCTCCAGAACAGAGTGTACAGCAGAGACAACCACTCCTTTTTGTAGAATGGGTACCGGATCACCCACATTACCCCCTCCATGGAAACTACGAGATAATGCGTCTGCCTTGGTATTTTTTGCCCCAGAACGATAGGTGATGAAAAAGTTTAACCTGGTAAAAAATAGAAACCACCTAGCTTGTCTAGGGGTGAGACGCTTAGCTGATTTGAGGTACAGAAGGTTTTTGTGGTCCGTAATCACAGTGATGGGGTGGATTGCCCCCTCTAAAATGTGACGCCATTCTTCAAACGCTAGTTTAATAGCTAATAGTTCCCTATTGCCAATATCATAGTTCTTCTCCGCTGCAGATATTTTTTAGAAAAGAAAGCGCAAGGACGCCATTTGCCAGGAGACGGACCCTGAGACAGTACAGCCCCCACTCCCACCTCTGACGCATCTACTTCAACAAAAAAGACATCAGGTTGGATTAGTACAGGTGCCGAGGTAAACCTCTCTTTTAGAGAGGAAAATGCAATTTTGGCGGCGTCAGACCATATAGAAAAATCTGTCCCTTTCCTAGTCATGTCAGTAAGGGGTTTGACAATCACAGAATAATTTTTAATTAAATTTCTATAGAAATTTGCGAAACCCAAAAACCGTTGCAGTGCTTTAAGGTTCCAGGAAGATCCCAATCTAGAATTGCCTGGACTTTCCTAGGATCCAAACGGAAACCTGAAGCAGATAGATATCCCAGGAACTGTATTTTCTGAACGGCGAAAACACACTACTCAATTTTCGCATATAATTTATTCTTCCTTAGGATCTGCAGTACCTGTCTGACATGTACCTTGTGTGTCTTCAGATCAGACGAGTAAATTAAAATATCATCTAGGTATATCACCACAAACCTGCCGATTAGATGACTAAAAATATCATTAACGAAATGTTGGAAGACAGCGGGAGCATTGGTCAGACCGAAAGGCATGACTAGATTTTCATAATGCCCCTCCGGGGTGTTAAAGGCTGTCTTCCACTCATCCCCTTCCTTGATACGAATCAGATTGTAGGCCCCCCTAAGATCAAGTTTGGAGAACCACTTAGCACCCGCAATCTGATTAAACAGGTCAGGAATGAGAGGAAGAGGGTATGGGTCTCGGATGGTTATCCGGTTTAGTTCGCGAAAATCTAGGCAAGGACGCAGGCCCCAATCTTTCTTTTTAACAAAGAAAAACCCTGTAGCCACGGGTGATGAAGAGGATCTGATGTGTCCCTTAGCCAAGCTCTCGGAGATATAATCATTCATGGCTTGTCTCTCGGGACCCAAAAGATTATATAACCTGGTCTTGGGTAATTTCGCACCGGGAATCAGGTTAACCGGGCAATCATAAGGACGGTGAGGTGGTAACTTCTGACACCCCTTTTCAGAGAAAACGTCCTCAAAGTCCGAAACAAATGTAGGTAGAGTAGCTATGGAGGCGACTAAGCAATTGCTATTTAAGCAATTTTCTCTGCAAAGCTCACTCCACTCCAATATCTCCCTGGCCTGCCAATCCACCACTGGATTGTGCGCTACCAACCAGGGAAGACCCAATACCACAGGAGAGGGAAGGCCCTCCAGAACATAACATGAAAGACACTCGTCATGGTGGTCTCCTACCCGAAGGTGTAAGTTATGGACAATATAAGTAAGGTTTCTCTGAGACAGAGGAGCAGAATCGATAGCGAAAATGGGAATAGGTCTCTGTAGCGTACAGAAAGACAAACCCATAGTCTGGGCAAACTGGGCATCTATCAAATTTACTCCTGCCCCACTGTCTAGGAAGAAAGAAATAGTCTCCGTCTTAACACCAAAAACAACAACCGCTGGCAACACAAATTGAGATGTTCGTATGGAGAAAACGTATACCCCCCGGCTGACATCCTCCACACAGCCTGGGGTTAGTAGTTTTCCGACGGTCTTTTGTTTTTGAGTATGGAAGGACAGACATTAATGAAATGACCCCCCCCCCCCCCCACAGAAAAAACAAACCCCACGCCTACGGCGAGCCTCAGGAGGGCGGACCTGACGAGTAGTTCCTCTTAGCTGCATAGGCTCATCTAGGTCTGTACAGACTAGCTGCTGCTTGGGAGGGGTTACTAATTGCTCAGGATCTTTTAATCTGTCCCTAAGACGTCTATCTATTCTGATAGGAAGGGACATAACAGCATCAAGGGAAAAGGGGGTCTCATACAGCGCATCCTTAACCCTTTCGGATAACCCAGAGCAAAACGGACTCCTGAGAGCCTGATCGTTCCACTGGGTATCCGTAGCCCACCTACGGAACTCTGAACAATACTCCTCTGCTGGCCACTCTCCCTGTAGGAGTCTCCGTAAGTTTGACTCAGCCAGGGCGACTCGGTCAGGGTCATCATATATGAGACCCAAAGCCCAAAAAATTCCTCCACAGACCAGAGAGCCGGAGAATCAGTGGGTAAAGAGAACGCCCAGGATTGCGGGTCCCCCTGAAGCAGGGAAATAACAATCCCCACCCGCTGTTTTTCATTACCAGAGGAGTAGAGGCGCAGCCTAAAATATAACTTACAGGCCTCACGGAACATCACAAATTTGTCCCTTCCCCCAGAAAATCTGTCAGGAAGAACAACCTTGGGTTCCGGAGCAACCTGGTTACCCATAGCAACTGCTGGACTTGTGGTCTGCTGCAATTTCTGCTGTTGATGGAGGACCGACGCCTTCAATCTTGCCCCCTCCAAAGATAGGCCTTGAAGTTGCTTTGTCAAAGCGGCAATAGGATCCATGCTGGATTCTAAATAGGCAAAAAAAATAAAAAAAATAAATGTATTTAAAAAAACGAACAAAATAAGGGCCTGATATAATATCACGAACGGCATGCCGATCACATACGTGACGCAAAGGGAGGAAAAAGGAAGGTCTTGTCCAAGGGAGAGGGAAAGATGGTGACCCCTAACTCACCTTGAGGCTGGCACCTGACTGCCCTGACGTCCCTAGACGGGTTTCTCACCCGTAGCCGATCACGTGCCTAAACCCTGGCTTTCACTAAGATGAGCCCTACGTAGTGAATAGGGCAGTGGGAACACTAGTCCGCACCACTAACACTAAAGGGAAACACCAGGGAGAGGACATACAATACTGACAAAACATAAAGTCCCAGGTGGGCGACAGCAAACAACCAACAGGGATCCGGAGGGTAATGCTCTGGTACGACAACCAGGAATAACCGCAACTCAGTTCCAGTGGGTCAGTATAGAAGTCCAGGCAGAAAGCTCTATATCTGGCAACCAGAGAAGTGGGAGAGGGGTATATAAAGAGGTTGGGAGTGCCGGACAAGAAACAGCTGAGGAGGAGAAGCTACGGATCCCTGAATGAGACAAAAAGGATTGCAAGGCAATCACAGAAAGCTACCATTAAGTAACAGCACGATCTTTAGACATAGAGCGCGCAGCGACCCGCTGCGACTTCCTGACCCTGGGTATAACTGAGTCAGACGTGGCTCTTGACACCCTCGTGACAATAACAAGGAACAATTTCTCCATGCTGAGTGGATTAACCGCCTCCGGACCGCCTAACGCAGGATTGGGTTCCGGAGGCGGCAGCCCTGCGCAGAGTCACGCATCTACGCGTCATCTCTCGAGACGCGAGATTTCCTGTTCACAGGATCGGAAGGTAAGCAAGTGGATCTCCAGCCTGCCAGCGGCGATCGTTCGCTGGCAGGCTGGAGATGCAATTTTTTTTAACCCCTAACAGGTATATTAGACGCTGTTTTGATAACAGCGTCTAATATACCTGCTACCTGGTCCTCTGGTGGTCCCTTTTGTTTGGATCGACCACCAGAGGACACAGGTAGCTCAGTAAAGTAGCACCAAACACCACTACACTACACCCCCCCTGTCACTTATTAACCCCTTATGAACCCCTGATCACCCCTGATCATAGACTCCCTGATCACCCCCCTGTCATTGACCACCCCCCTGTCATTGATCACCCCCCTGTAAGGCTCCATTCAGATGTCCGTATGATTTTTACGGATCCACTGATACATGGATCGGATCCGCAAAACGCATACGGACGTCTGAATGGAGCCTTACAGGGGGGTGATCAATGACGGGGGTGATCACCCCATATAGACTCCCTGATCACCCCCCTGTCATTGATCACCCCCCTGTAAGGCTGCATTTAGATGTCCGTATGTTTTTTACGGATCCACGGATACATGGATCGGATCCGCAAAACACATACAGGCGTCTGAATGGAGCCTTACAGGGGGGTGATCACCCCATATAGACTCCCTGATCACCCCCCTGTCATTGATCACCCCCCTGTAAGGCTCCATTCAGATGTCCGTATGATTTTTACGGATCCACTGATACATGGATCGGATCCGCAAAACACATACGGACATCTGAATGTAGCCTTATAGGGGGGTGATCAATGACAGGGGGGTGATCACCCCATATAGACTCCCTGATCACCCCCCTGTCATTGATCACCCCCCTGTAAGGCTGCATTCAGATGTCCGTATGATTTTTATGGATCCACTGATACATGGATCGGATCCGCAAAACACATACGGACATCTGAATGGAGCCTTACAGGGGGGTGATCACCCCATATAGACTCCCTGATCACCCCCCTGTCATTGATCACCCCCCTGTCATTGATCACCCCCCTGTAAGGCTGCATTCAGATGTCCGTATGATTTTTACGGATCCACTGATACATGGATCGGATCCGCAAAACACATACGGACATCTGAATGGAGCCTTACAGGGGGGTGATCACCCCATATAGACTCCCTGATCACCCTCCTGTCATTGATCACCCCCCTGTCATTGATCACCCCCCTGTCATTGATCACCCCCCTGTAAGGCTGCATTCAGATGTCCGTATGATTTTTACGGATCCACTGATACATGGATCGGATCTGCAAAACACATACGGACATCTGAATGGAGCCTTACAGGGGGGTGATCACCCCATATAGCCTCCCTGATCACCCCCCTGTCATTGATCACCCCCCTGTCATTGATCACCCCCCTGTAAGGCTGCATTCAGATGTCCGTATGATTTTTACGGATCCACTGATACATGGATCGGATCCGCAAAACACATACGGACATCTGAATGGAGCCTTACAGGGGGGTGATCACCCCATATAGACTCCCTGATCACCCTCCTGTCATTGATCACCCCCCTGTCATTGATCACCCCCCTGTCATTGATCACCCCCCTGTAAGGCTGCATTCAGATGTCCGTATGATTTTTACGGATCCACTGATACATGGATCGGATCTGCAAAACACATACGGACATCTGAATGGAGCCTTACAGGGGGGTGATCACCCCATATAGCCTCCCTGATCACCCCCCTGTCATTGATCACCCCCCTGTCATTGATCACCCCCCTGTAAAGCTGCATTCAGATGTCCATATGATTTTTACGGATCTACTGATACATGGATCGGATCCGCAAAACACATACGGATGTCTGAATGGAGCCTTACAGGGGGGTGATCAATGACAGGGGGGTGATCACCCCATATAGACTCCCTGATCACCCCCCTGTCATTGATATTTTTTTCTTACAAAGTCTCATATTCCACTAAATTGTGTCAAAAAATAAAATCTCACATGAACTCACCATACCCCTCACGGAATCCAAATGCGTAAAATTTTTTAGACATTTATATTCCAGACTTCTTTTCATGCTTTAGGTCCCCTAGAATCCCAGGGCAGTATAAATACCCCACATGTGACCCCATTTCGGAAAGAAGACACCCCAAGGTATTCCGTGAGGGGCATATTGAGTCCATGAAAGATTGAAATTTTTGTCCCAAGTTAGAGGAAAAGGAGACTTTGTGAGAAAAAATAAATAACAATTTCCGCTAACTTGTGCCCAAAATTTTTTTTTTCTATGAACTCGCCATGCCCCTCATTGAATACCTTGGGGTGTCTTCTTTCCAAAATGGGGTCACATGTGGGGTATTTATACTGCCCTGGCATTCTAGGGGCCCTAAAGCGTGAGAAGAAGTCTGGGATCCAAATGTCTAAAAATGCCCTCATAAAATGAATGTGGGCCCCTTTGCGCATCTAGGCTGCAAAAAAGTGTCACACGTCTGGTATAGCCGTACTCAGGAGAAGTTGGGCAATGTGTTTTGGGGTGTCATTTTACATATACCCATGCTGGGTGAGATAAATATCTTGGTCAAATGCCAACTTTGTATAAAAAATGGGAAAAGTTGTCTTTTGCCGAAATATTTCTCTCACCCAGCATGAGTATATGTAAGAAGACACCCCAAAACACATTGCCCAACTTCTCCTGAATACGGCGATACCACATGTGTGACACTTTTTTGCAGCCTAGGTGGGCAAAGGGGCCCACATTCCAAAGAGCACCTTTCAGATTTCACAGGTCATTTACCTACTTACCACACATTAGGGCCCCTAGAATGCCAGGGCAGTATAACTACCCCACAAGTGACCCCATTTTGGAAAGAAGACACCCCAAGGTATTCCGTGAGGGGCATGGCGAGTTCCTAGAATTTTATATTTTTTGTCACAAGTTAGCGGAAAATGATGATTTTTTTTTTTCCTTACAAAGTCTCATATTCCACTAACTTGTGACAAAAAATAAAAACTTCCATGAACTCACTATGCCCATCACGAAATACCTTGGGGTGTCTTCTTTCCAAAATGGGGTCACTTGTGGGGTAGTTATACTGCCCTGGCATTTTAGGGGCCGAATGCGTGAGAAGTGGTTTGAAATCAAAATCTGTAAAAAATGGCCGGTGAAATCCGAAAGGTGCTCTTTGGAATGTGGGCCCCTTTGCCCACCTAGGCTGCAAAAAAGTGTCACACATCTGGTATCCCCGTACTCAGGAGAAGTTGGGCAATGTGTTTTGGGGTGTCTTTTTACATATACCCATGCTGGGTGAGATAAATATCTTGGTCAAATGCCAACTTTGTATAAAAAAATGGGAAAAGTTGTCTTTTGCCAAGATATTTCTCTCACACAGCATGGGTATATGTAAAATGACACCCCAAAACACATTGCCCTACTTCTCCTGAGTACGGAGATACCACATGTGTGACACTTTTTTGCAGCCTAGGTGGGCAAAGGGGCCCACATTCCAAAGAGCACCTTTCGGATTTCACCGGCCATTTTTTACAGATTTTGATTTCAAACTCCTTACCACACATTAGGGCCCCTAGAATGCCAGGGCAGTATAACTACCCCACAAGTGACCCCATTTTGGAAAGAAGACACCCCAAGGTATTTGCTGATGGGCATAGTGAGTTCATAGAAGTTTTTATTTTTTGTCACAAGTTAGTGGAATATGAGACTTTGTAAGAAAAAAAAAATTAAAAAAAATCATCATTTTCCGCTAACTTGTGACAAAAAATAAAAAGTTCTATGAACTCACTATGCCCATCAGCAAATACCTTAGGGTGTCTACTTTCCGAAATGGGTTCATTTGTGGGGTGTTTGTACTGTCTGGCCATTGTAGAACCTCAGGAAACATGACAGGTGCTCAGAAAGTCAGAGCTGCTTCAAAAAGCGGAAATTCACATTTTTGTACCATAGTTTGTAAACACTATAACTTTTACCCAAACCATTTTTTTTTACCCAAACATTTTTTTTTTATCAAAGACATGTAGAACAATAAATTTAGAGAAAAATTTATATATGGATGTCGTTTTTTTTGCAAAATTTTACAACTGAAAGTGAAAAATTTCATTTTTTTGCAAAAAAATCGTTAAATTTCGATTAATAACAAAAAAAGTAAAAATGTCAGCAGCAATAAAATACCGCCAAATGAAAGCTCTATTAGTGAGAAGAAAATGAGGTAAAATTCATTTGGGTGGTAAGTTGCATGACCGAGCAATAAACGGTTAAAGTAGTGTAGGTCAGAAGTGTAAAAAGTGGCCTGGTCATTAAGGGTGTTTAAGCTAGGGGGGCTGAGGTGGTTAAAGGAGTTTTCTGGGAGTAGAATATGTATGGCCTGTTCTTAGGATAGGTCACCAGTATCTGAATGGTCGGGGTCTAACACTCAGAACCATATCTGAATGGTCGGGGTCTAACACTCAGAACCACCACTGACCATCTGTTTGAAGAGGCCTTGTCACACATTGCAGCCTCTTCAGACCTTAGCGAGCACATTGCTGTATATTCACTTGAATAGGACTTAGCTGCGTATAGGCCATATGATCGATGAATGTGATGTCACTGGCCTAGGACAACACTGGTTCCTCGGCCTCTTCAAACAGCTCATTGGCGTGGGTGCTGGGAGTTGGACCACCACGATCTGATATGATATTGATGTATTTAACTCCTGGAAAACCCCTTTAATTTGTCTTTATGGTGGAAAGACTAGTTTGCTAATTAAAGGCTTGGGTCTATAAAGGCTCATGCACATGGCCAATTACCGTCATATACTGATTATACCTGTAATCCTCTGCTGCTTTGTGCATAAGCCCATCTTAAAGCTTAAACACAAAAGGACGCATTTAGGATGGCAGGACTTGAATTCACATAGACCAGATTTGGAATGTGTGGCCTGAATTTTATTTTCACCTTCAACTTCTGATATTGGCTGTATTTACTTTTAGTTTCCAAGTCATTATGGTTTTCCTAATGATCTAGAACAAAATTACATGAACGTAGTGTGAACCTAACCTTAGTTTGCATTCATGCTAGGGACTGAAACCCTGTCCTGCTTTCATAGAGTTGCAGTTTGTTACAATGTATTGATGTTTTGTCAGGACTCAGAACAGATAAGTGTTGCTGCTGCACTGGGTGAAATTATAGGAGTTTAAAGTGTGTGTTCCACTGTATCAAGACCCAGTTACTAATGTTGAGCGAGCATGCTTGGCCAAACATCAGTTCGTCTCGAGCATCGCGATGCTCGGCCGAATACCTTGTGTGCTTAAGCGCGATGCTCGAGTCAGTGTATTTAAATCCAATTTAGCCTCTATTTCTGAAAAGTTTCTGCTGGGATTTAAACTCGCAATCTTCTACATTAGAGGCAAGGACTTTAACCACTCAGCTATAAAGCTGAATGATAAACTGTGTCAGAAAAACCTCATAGTAGTTTGTCATGTAGTAAGTATTCCTATACAGCAGAAGTATCATTTCATATTTCACTGCAGGTTAACATGTAGCTGTAAAGTGTAGTGGTTAAGGTTCCTGGCTCTAATGTAGAAAGCTGTGAGTTCAAATCCCAGCAGAAACGTTTCAGAAATAGAGGCTAAATTTAATTGAAACATATATATATATACACTCACCTAAAGAATTATTAGGAACACCTGTTCTATTTCTCATTAATGCAATTATCTAGTCAACCAATCACATGGCAGTTGCTTCAATGCATTTAGGGGTGTGGTCCTGGTCAAGACAATCTCCTGAACTCCAAACTGAATGTCAGAATGGGAAAGAAAGGTGATTTAAAGGGCTTCTGTCACCCCACTAAAGTGAATTTTTTTTTTGGGCTAGTTAAATTAGTTATATTGCGATATATGACAATATAATGGTCTTACTTACTTTGATCCAGCAGTTTCTGCAAAAAACGAAGTTTTATAATATGTAAATTCGGTCTCTACCAGCAAGTAGGGCGGCTACTTGCTGGTAGCTGCTGCAGAAATCCGCCCCCTCGTCCTGTTGATTGACAGGGCCAGCCGGGATCTCCTCCTCCGGCCAGCCCTGTCGGCATTTCAAAAATCGCGCGCCTGTGTTCATTCGGCGCAGGCGCTCTGAGATGAGGAGGCTCGTCTCCTCAGAACTCCCTCAGTGCGCCTGCGCCGATGACGTCACCGAAATAGAAGACGTCATCGGCGCAGGCACACTGAGGGAGTGCTGAGGAGACGAGCCTCCTCATCTCAGAGCGCCTGCGCCGAATGAACACAGGCGCGCGATTTTTGAAATGCCGACAGGGCTGGCCGGAGGAGGAGATCCCGGCTGGCCCTGTCAATCAACAGGACGAGGGGGCGGATTTCTGCAGCAGCTACCAGCAAGTAGCCGCCCTACTTGCTGGTAGAGACCGAATTTACATATTATAAAACTTCGTTTTTTGCAGAAACTGCTGGATCAAAGTAAGTAAGACCATTATATTGTCATATATCGCAATATAACTAATTTAACTAGCCCAAAAAAAAAAATTCACTTTAGTGGGGTGACAGAAGCCCTTTAAGCAATTTTGAGCGTGGCATGGTTGTTGGTGCCAGACGGGCCGGTCTGAGTATTTCACAATCTGCTCAGTTACTGGGATTTCCACGCACAACCATTCCTAGGGTTTACAAAGAATGGTGTGAAAAGGGAAAAACATCCAGTATGCGGCAGTCCTGTGGGCAAAAATGCCTTGTGGATGCTAGAGGTCAGAGGAGAATGGGCCGACTGATTCAAGCTGATAGAAGAGCGACGTTGACTGAAATAACCACTCGTTACAACCGAGGTATGCAGCAAAGCATTTGTGAAGCCACAACACGCACAACCTTGAGGCGGATGGGCTACAACAGCAGAAGACCCCACCGGGTACCACTCATCTCCACTACAAATCTGAAAAAGAGGCTACAATTTGCACGAGCTCACCAAAATTGGACTGTTGAAGACTGGAAAAATGTTGCCTGGTCTGATGAGTCTCGATTTCTGTTGAGAAATTCAAATGGTAGAGTCCGAATTTGGCGTAAACAGAATGAGAACATGTATCCATCCTCTGATGGCTACTTCCAGCAGGATAATGCACCATGTCACAAAACTCGAATCATTTCAAATTGGTTTCTTGAACATGACAATGAGTTCACTGTACTAAAATGGCCCCCACAGTCACCAGATCTCAACCCAATAAAGCATCTTTGGGATGTGGTGGAACGGGAGCTTCGTGCCCTGGATGTGCATCCCTCAAATCTCCATCAACTGCAAGATGCTATCCTATCAATATGGGCCAACATTTCTAAAGAATGCTATCAGCACCTTGTTGAATCAATGCCACGTAGAATTAAGGCAGTTCTGAAGGCAAAAGGGGGTCCAACACCGTATTAGTATGGTGTTCCTAATAATTCTTTAGGTGAGTGTGTATATATATATATATATATATATATATATATGTGTGTGTGTGTGTTTTTAGCCATAATATATTTACATATATTATTATATATTTAGAATATATAATATATTATAATATATGTAAATATATTATGGCTAAAAACAGTTGTAGTTTCCCACATATTATGCATTCATACATACCAGAAGTATGATTTTATATATATATATATATATATATATATATATATATAAATAAAGGGAACACAAAAATAACACATCCTAGATCTGAGTTAATTAAATATTCTTCTGAAATACTTTGTTCTTTACATAGTTTAATGTGCTGACAACAAAATCACACAACAATTTAAAAATGGAAATCAAATTTTTCAACCCATGGAGGTCTGGATTTGGAGTCACACTCAAAATTAAAGTGGAAAAACACACTACAGGCTGATCCAACTTTGATGTAATGTCCTTAAAACAAGTCAAAATGAGGCTCAGTAGTGTGTGTGGCCTCCACGTGCCTGTATGACCTCCCTACAACGCCTGTGCATGCTCCTGATGAGGTGGCGGACGGTCTCCTGTTGGATCTCCTGGACTAAAGCATCTGCCAACTCCTGGACTGTCTGTGGTGCAACGTGACGTTGGTGGATAGAGCGAGACATGATGTCCCAGATGTGCTCAATTGGATTCAGGTCTGGGGAACGGGCGGGCCGGTCCATAGCATCAATGCCTTCGTCTTGCAGGAACTGCTGACACACTCCAGCCACATGATTTCTAGCATTGTCTTGCATTAGGAGGAACCCAGGGCCAACCGCACCAGCATATGGTCTCACAAGGGGTCTGAGGATCTCATCTCGGTACCTAATGGCAGTCAGGCTACCTCTGGCGAGCACATGGAGGGCTGTGCGGCCCTCCAAAGAAATGCCACCCACACCATTACTGACCCAATGCCAAACCGGTCATGCTGGAGGATGTTGCAGGCAGCAGAACGTTCTCCACGGCGTCTCCAGACTCTGTCACGTCTGTCACATGTGCTCAGTGTGAACCTGCTTTCATCTGTGAAGAGCACAGGGCGCCAGTGGCGAATTTGCCAATCTTGGTGTTCTCTGGCAAATGCCAAACGTCCTGCACGGTGTTGGGCTGTAAGCACAACCCCCACCTGTGGACGTCGGGCACTCATATCACCCTCATGGAGTCTGTTTCTGACCGTTTGAGCAGACACATGCACATTTGTGGCCTGCTGGAGGTCATTTTGCAGGGCTCTGGCAGTGCTCCTCCTGTTCCTCCTTGCACAAAGGCGGAGGTAGAGGTCCTGCTGCTGGGTTGTTGCCCTCCTACGGCCTCATCCATGTCTCCTGATTTACTGGCCTGTCTCCTGGTAGCGCCTCCATGCTCTGGACACTACGCTGACAGACACAGCAAACCTTCTTGCCACAGCTCGCATTGATGTGCCATCCTGGATAAGCTGCACTACCTGAGCCACTTGTGTGGGTTATAGACTCCGTCTCATGCTACCACTAGAGTGAAAGCACCGCCAGCATTCAAAAGTGACCAAAACATCAGCCAGGAAGCATAGGAACTGAGAAATGGTCTGTGGTCACCACCTGCAGAACCACTCCTTTATTTGGGGTGTCTTGCTAATTACCTATAATTTCCATCTATTGTCTATCCCATTTGCACAACAGCATGTGAAATTGATTGTCACTCAGTGTTGCTTCCTGAGTGGACAGTTTGATTTCACAGAAGTGTGATTGACTTGGAGTTACATTGTGTTGTTTAAGTGTTCCCTTTATTTTTTTGAGCAGTGTATATATCTAAAAATATAGGCAATATGATAAAGAATCTATTTGATGCGATAATAGCAGGAACCATTGATAAAGGTCTTGCAGATTACCTTAATGTGACACATCCGGTGACTCCAGTCATGTACATATTACCTAAAGTACACAAATCTCTGATTGACCCTCCTGGGTGTCCTTTTGTATCGGGCTCTGATTCTGTCTTTAGTCATATTGCCATTTTCCTCGATGTAATCTTGCAAAGTTTTTCTATGGGCGGTACTTCGTTTATACGTGATACATCTGACTTCCTTAATAAATTGGAGGAGATTGATTTGACACAGACACAGTCGGTGATATTGGCCTCTTTTGATGTGGTCTCTTTGTATACCTCTTTAGATCATGATAAAGGCATTGCAGCTGTATTGCGGATGTTGGGGATGTCCTCTTATTCCACACAAGCCATCAATTTTATCGTATCACTTCTTAATGTCATATTGAGATACAACTATTTTTTGTTCCAGGACACATACTACATGCAGAGAGGGGCGTGGCCATGGGGTCCAATGTGGCCCTGACCTATGCTAATATATTTATGCGTTGCTTTGAGGAGGACGTCGTGTATGTGTCCCACCAATTTAGACATGTACTGCGGTGGTGGAGCTACATAGACAACGTCTTCCTCATATGGACTGGCAGCGAGACTGAATTGCGTAATTTTCGAATTTTTTTGAACAGTATCGACAATGTATTGCAATTCACTTTGACTTATGTTTTGCGGATCCGTGACTGATATACAATTTTTGGACATTAGGGTGGTCCTCTCCGATGGCAGACTACATACCCAATTGTATACTAAATCCACGGATAAAAACACAATTTTATTATACAATAGCTGTCATCCTACGAAGATGGTAAAACATCTAACATATTCTCAGTTTCTCAAAGCGAGATGGATAGTGTCGGATGAAAAGAGTTTAGACACTACGATGAAGACAATGACAGATAAATTCCTTAAAAGGGGTTATCCATACAAATTATTAAAAGAACAAAGAGATGTTGTCTGCGGTTTAGAGAGACAGGCCACCCTGGTGAACCAGAAATCCAAGCTGAGGCAGTCTAGGATCCCTTTTATTTCCACATACATGGAACGCAGTGTTGAAATAGCCAAAATTATCAGACGACACTGGAACATCTTAGGTGCATGTCACAAAGATGTACCAGAGTTGAATTTACCTCCTCTGCTGTCATATAGAAAATCCCAAAACCTGCGTGACCAACTGGTCAAGGCAGACACAGGACCTAAGAAAATCACTAGGCAAACTACATTGACACAGCCGAGCATGGTTTGCTTCCCATGTCTCAGCTGTGTGAACTGTAGATATATATGCAAAGGTAGTTGCTTTACACACCCGGACTCTGGTTCCATTTATCCTATACGTTTTCATCTAACATGCAATTCTGATTATCTTATCTATGTTTTATCATGTCTGTGCAACTTACTTTATGTTGGTGAGACCTCTACCGATCCAAAAGCACGTTTGAATAATCACCGCAATACATTTAGAAAAAATTGCCTTGAACTAAAACACAAAGAGGAAGAGCTGAGATTTTGGATCGTGGATCATGTCCCGATGCCCAGAAGAGGGGGTAATAGGGTTCATCTCCTCCAGAAAAAGAACTACAATGGATTTACAAGCTAAATAGCCTTAGGCCTAATGGCCTAATGTTGATTTCAGGATTTCAAGGGTATAGGGACTTAGTGGCCTGCCTTCTGCCCCAGGCATTTGGTCGATGTGCCTACTGTTGAATAGGTAGTAATATTAGGACGAGTATATGTTTTACCTATTGGTTATACTTATACTCTTTCTTTTCTTTGTCTTTTTAGATGATACTCTGAAGAGGGATGGAGATCGGGATGGATCTGTGATTTATGCTGACAGACAGTGAATGTGACTTCTTTCAGTTATCCATAATTTTTTTACTTATAGCATGCCCAGGCTGCGTCATGAGTATATCGGAATAGCATCATGATATGTCGCTTTATATGTTGAATTATGATTATTTGTGGAGAACCCTCTGGGGCGCTATGGGATTGGACGTCCAGAATGTATTGTTAGATCTTCCGCACTGGCATGTGTGGCTCTGCCTTTTGTTTCCTGGTGGTAAAAAGAGGGCACCTGGCGGTTCGCACTTTTGCCATTATGTCCATATACTCCTTTCTTGCCCCTGTTTGGATATATATTGCGGCTAAATATGGATGTGCTGTGGGGCAATTGGGTATTTCGATGACTGACGTACACATCGGGAGACATATTGCCCTCAGCCCTTTTCCAGTATGGCCACTGGAACGCAAATACTTTAAGGCGCATGCGCAGCGGACGTGCTCAGGTTAGGTGACTCAAGCTGTCATACACGTAACTTTGGGCATGCGCGATGTAACTACAGATACGCCGGGTCCGGTGTTTTGTTTACATGAGGCTGCATCTCTTCTGATCAGCAGGTTCACATTGCATCCTTGATCCCTCCCCTTTCCCTGATTTTATTTGTTACACATGGCACTTTAAGGCATGTATTGATGTAAATTTATACCGATGCACCCTACACAGTAATGCATATATTTATTGGATATTTATTGTTCTATACATGCATAGTATCGCTTTTGTATGTACTATCACAATGCACGTTTATATATGAATTAACTTAGTTCTGATTTTGATTACAAGGTAGATTTATCTCATTTGCATAATTGAGCACATGTTGATTGGATTGTTTGTCACATGTTTGAGCTGAAACGTTTCCTTGTCACATGGGTGAATAAAGTTTAGCATTTTTCACCATTACTCTGGAGTGCTGCCCGCTTTTTGGTCTCTCTCTCTCTCTCTCTCTATATATATATATATATATATATATATATATATATATATAAGGCCTCATGCACACGACCGTTGTGTGCATCCGTGGCCGTTGTGCCGTTTTCCGTTTTTTTTCGCGGACCCATCGACTTTCAATGGGTCCGTGGAAAAATCGGAAAATGCACCGTTTTGCAGCCTCATCCGTGATCCGTGTTTCCTGTCCGTCAAAAAAATAGGACCTGTCCTATTTTTTTGACGGACAACGGTTCACGGACCCATTCAAGTCAATGGGTCCGTGAAAGAACACGGATGCACACAAGATTGGCATCCGCGTCCGTGATCCGTTGCCGTAGGTTACTTTCATACAGACGGATCCGAAGATCCGTCTGCATAAAAGCTTTTTCAGAGATGAGTTTTCACTTTGTGAAAACTCATATCCGACAGTATATTCTAACACAGAGACGTTCCCATAGTGATGGGAACGCTTCTAGTTAGAATATACTGCGAACTGTGTACATGACTTCCCCCTGCTGCCTGGCAGCACCCGATCTCTTACAGGGTGCTGTGATCCGCACAATTAACCCCTCAGGTGCTGCACCTGAGGGGTTAATTGTGCATATCATAGCCCCCTATAAGAGATCAGGGGCTGCCAGGCAGCAGGGGGCAGACCCCCCTCCCTCCCCAGTTTTAATTTCATTGGTGGCCAGTGCGCCCCCCCCCGCCCCCCTCCCTCTATTGTAATATCATTGGTGGCCAGTGTGCGGCCTCCCCCGGCCCCCCTCCCTCCCTTTATTGTATTATCATTGGTGGCCAGTGTGCGGCCTCCCCCGACCCCCCCCCCTTCCTCTATTGTAATATCATTGGTGGCCAGTGTGCGGCCTCCCCCGGCCCCCCCTCCCTCCCTTTATTGTATTATCATTGGTGGCCAGTGTGCGGCCCCCCCAGCCCCCCTCCCTCCCTCTATTGTAATATCATTGGTGGCCAGTGTGCGGCATCCCTTCTCCCCCCGATCATTGGTGGCAGCGGAGAGTTCCGATCGGAGTCCCAGTTTAATCGCTGGGGCTCCGATCGGTAACCATGGCAACCAGGACACTACTGCAGGCCTGGTTGCCATGGTTACTTAGCAATATTACAATATTAGAAGCATCATACTTATCTGCTGCGCTGTCTGTGACCGGCCGGGAGCTCCTCCTACTGGTAAGTGACAGATCATTAAGCAATGCGCCGCACAGACCTGTCACTTACCAGTAGGAGGAGCTCCCGGCCGGTCACAGACAGCGCAGCAGGTAAGTATGATGCTTCTAATATTGCAGTAGCGTTCTGGTTGCCATGGTTACCGATCGGAGCCCCAGCGATTAAACTGGGACTCCGATCGGAACTCTCCGCTGCCACCAATGATCGGGAGAAGGGGGAGAGGGGAGGCCGCACACTGGCCACCAATGATATTACAATAGAGGGAGGGAGGGGGGGCCGGGGGGGCGCACACTGGCCACCAATGATAATACAATAAAGTGAGGGCCGGGGGGCCGGGGGAGGCCGCACACTGGCCACCAATGATATTACAATAAAGGGAGGGAGGTGGGGCCGGGGGAGGCCGCACACTGGCCACCAATGATATTACAATAGATGGAGGGAGGAAGGGGGGGCCGGGGGAGGCCGCACACTGGCCACCAATGATAATACAATAGAGGGAGGGGGGCCGGGGGGGGCCGCACACTGGCCACCAATGATATTCAAACTGGGGAGGGAGGGGGGTCTGCCCTCTGCTGCCTGGCAGCCCCTGATCTCTTACAGGGGGCTATGATATGCACAATTAACCCCTCAGGTGCAGCACCTGAGGGGTTAATTGTGCGGATCACAGCCCCCTGTAAGAGATTGGGTGCTGCCAGGCAGCAGGGGACAGTCATGTACACAGTTCGTAGTATATTCTAACTAGAAGCGTCCCCATCACTATGGGAACGCCTCTGTGTTAGAATATACTGTTGGATATGAGTTTCAGGATCTAACTCATATCCGACAGTATATTCTAACATAGAGGCGTTCCCATGGTGATGGGGACGCTTCAAGTTAAAATATACCATCGGATTGGAGAAAACTCCGAGCCGATGGTATAATAGGGACTCCTGACTTTACATTGAAAATCAATGGGGGACGGATCCGTTTGAAATTGCACAATATTGTGTCAACGTCAAACGGATCCGTCCCCATTGACTTGCATTGTAATTCAGGACGGATCCGTCTGGCTCCGCACGGCCAGGCGGACACCAAAATGACTTTTTTTTCATGTCCGTGGATCCTCCAAAAATCAAGGAAGACCCACGGACGAAAAAACGGTCACCGATCACGGACCAATGGAACCCCGTTTTGCGGACCGTGAAAAAATATGGTCGTGTGCATGAGGCCTAAAAGATAAGTTTGCTGGGCAGCACTGCAGACAAGGTGAAGAGATGGAGTTCCAGCGGCTGCGGAAACGATCCACCCTCCAAATAATAATAAGAACAAAAAATTCCACGACACTTCGAGAAAAAATAGTGTATTTTTACACCAGATGCTCCTCCCTGTTGACTTCCTGAGACAGTACCGCACCGAGGCCTACTTCGGAGGAATCAGTTTGTACCACAAATTCCCTCTTGAAGTCAGGCGTCACCAAAACCGGGGACTTCAAAGCGGAGAAAGCCTCTTCCGTCTGGTCATTCCAGCGGACTATCACAGACTTCCCTCCCTTTAAGAGCCCTGTCAATGGAGCCGCTAAAGTGGCAAAATGGGGGACAAACCTCATATAATAGTCCACCATTCCCAGGAATGACTTTACTTGTCTAGAGGTGGCAGGTAGGGAGTAGGGACCAATTCCGTATCGCATCTATTTTGTTTACTTGGGGTTTGATGACTCCACTCCCAATGACATACCCAAGGTATTTAGTCTCCTCTAACCCTATTGCACATTTCTTTGGGTTAGCTGTTAGTCCCGCCTTTCGAAGGGAGTCCACTACGGCCTGTACTTTGGGCAGTGACTTTCCCAGTCGGTACTGTGAATGATAATATCGTCCAGGTAAGCCGAGGCGTACCGCCGATGTGGACGAAGAACAATATCCATTAGACGTTGAAAAGTGGTGGGGGCGCCTTGCAGGCCAAAGGGTAACACCTTATATTGGTACAGCGCCTCTGGTGTGATGAAGGCAGTTTTCTCTTTGGCAGCCTCCATCAAGGGTACCTGCTAGTACCCTTTGGTGAGGTCCAAAACAGAAAAATACCTGGCATGGGATATGCATCGAATTTAGATATTTCTTTCAACTTTCTAAAATAGTTACAAAATCATAACGTCCCATCTGGCTTAGGACTGGCCCACTCACTTTTAGATTCCTCAATGATGTCTAGCCGCAGCATGAGCTGCACTTCCTCCGAGATGGCTTTTAGCCGAGCCTCGGGTACCTGGTATGGCTTTAAGCAGACTTTTGCCTGAGGCTCAGTGACAATGTCATGTTGGATTGTGGAAGTGCGTCCAGGGATGTCCGAGAACACATCCGTGTTCCGACTAACGAACTCCCTGGTCTCCTGAGCCTGTTTAGAGGAGAGGCTGTCAGCAATTTTTATTGTGGCAACCGCTTCCCTTACATCAAACAGAGGAGCCGAAACCTCTTCCCCAAGCAAGCCCGGCCACGGGCTGTCTTCCGTACAGGTGTCCCTATCTTTCCAATGTTTTAGTAAATTAACGTGGTATACTTGCTCTGTCTTTCCGTGGCCGTTGTGCCGTTTTCCGTTTTTTTTCGCGGACCCATCGACTTTCAATGGGTCCGTGGAAAAATCGGAAAATGCACCGTTTTGCAGCCTCATCCGTGATCCGTGTTTCCTGTCCGTCAAAAAAATAGGACCTGTCCTATTTTTTTGACGGACAACGGTTCACGGACCCATTCAAGTCAATGGGTCCGTGAAAGAACACGGATGCACACAAGATTGGCATCCGCGTCCGTGATCCGTTGCCGTAGGTTACTTTCATACAGACGGATCCGAAGATCCGTCTGCATAAAAGCTTTTTCAGAGATGAGTTTTCACTTTGTGAAAACTCATATCCGACAGTATATTCTAACACAGAGACGTTCCCATAGTGATGGGAACGCTTCTAGTTAGAATATACTGCGAACTGTGTACATGACTTCCCCCTGCTGCCTGGCAGCACCCGATCTCTTACAGGGTGCTGTGATCCGCACAATTAACCCCTCAGGTGCTGCACCTGAGGGGTTAATTGTGCATATCATAGCCCCCTATAAGAGATCAGGGGCTGCCAGGCAGCAGGGGGCAGACCCCCCTCCCTCCCCAGTTTTAATTTCATTGGTGGCCAGTGCGCCCCCCCCCCGCCCCCCTCCCTCTATTGTAATATCATTGGTGGCCAGTGTGCGGCCTCCCCCGGCCCCCCTCCCTCCCTTTATTGTATTATCATTGGTGGCCAGTGTGCGGCCTCCCCCGACCCCCCCCCCTTCCTCTATTGTAATATCATTGGTGGCCAGTGTGCGGCCTCCCCCGGCCCCCCCTCCCTCCCTTTATTGTATTATCATTGGTGGCCAGTGTGCGGCCCCCCCAGCCCCCCTCCCTCCCTCTATTGTAATATCATTGGTGGCCAGTGTGCGGCATCCCTTCTCCCCCCGATCATTGGTGGCAGCGGAGAGTTCCGATCGGAGTCCCAGTTTAATCGCTGGGGCTCCGATCGGTAACCATGGCAACCAGGACACTACTGCAGGCCTGGTTGCCATGGTTACTTAGCAATATTACAATATTAGAAGCATCATACTTATCTGCTGCGCTGTCTGTGACCGGCCGGGAGCTCCTCCTACTGGTAAGTGACAGATCATTAAGCAATGCGCCGCACAGACCTGTCACTTACCAGTAGGAGGAGCTCCCGGCCGGTCACAGACAGCGCAGCAGGTAAGTATGATGCTTCTAATATTGCAGTAGCGTTCTGGTTGCCATGGTTACCGATCGGAGCCCCAGCGATTAAACTGGGACTCCGATCGGAACTCTCCGCTGCCACCAATGATCGGGAGAAGGGGGAGAGGGGAGGCCGCACACTGGCCACCAATGATATTACAATAGAGGGAGGGAGGGGGGGCCGGGGGGGCGCACACTGGCCACCAATGATAATACAATAAAGTGAGGGCCGGGGGGCCGGGGGAGGCCGCACACTGGCCACCAATGATATTACAATAAAGGGAGGGAGGTGGGGCCGGGGGAGGCCGCACACTGGCCACCAATGATATTACAATAGAGGGAGGGAGGAAGGGGGGGCCGGGGGAGGCCGCACACTGGCCACCAATGATAATACAATAGAGGGAGGGGGGCCGGGGGGGGCCGCACACTGGCCACCAATGATATTCAAACTGGGGAGGGAGGGGGGTCTGCCCTCTGCTGCCTGGCAGCCCCTGATCTCTTACAGGGGGCTATGATATGCACAATTAACCCCTCAGGTGCAGCACCTGAGGGGTTAATTGTGCGGATCACAGCCCCCTGTAAGAGATTGGGTGCTGCCAGGCAGCAGGGGACAGTCATGTACACAGTTCGTAGTATATTCTAACTAGAAGCGTCCCCATCACTATGGGAACGCCTCTGTGTTAGAATATACTGTTGGATATGAGTTTCACGATCTAACTCATATCCGACAGTATATTCTAACATAGAGGCGTTCCCATGGTGATGGGGACGCTTCAAGTTAAAATATACCATCGGATTGGAGAAAACTCCGAGCCGATGGTATAATAGGGACTCCTGACTTTACATTGAAAATCAATGGGGGACGGATCCGTTTGAAATTGCACAATATTGTGTCAACGTCAAACGGATCCGTCCCCATTGACTTGCATTGTAATTCAGGACGGATCCGTCTGGCTCCGCACGGCCAGGCGGACACCAAAATGACTTTTTTTTCATGTCCGTGGATCCTCCAAAAATCAAGGAAGACCCACGGACGAAAAAACGGTCACCGATCACGGACCAATGGAACCCCGTTTTGCGGACCGTGAAAAAATATGGTCGTGTGCATGAGGCCTAAAAGATAAGTTTGCTGGGCAGCACTGCAGACAAGGTGAAGAGATGGAGTTCCAGCGGCTGCGGAAACGATCCACCCTCCAAATAATAATAAGAACAAAAAATTCCACGACACTTCGAGAAAAAATAGTGTATTTTTACACCAGATGCTCCTCCCTGTTGACTTCCTGAGACAGTACCGCACCGAGGCCTACTTCGGAGGAATCAGTTTGTACCACAAATTCCCTCTTGAAGTCAGGCGTCACCAAAACCGGGGACTTCAAAGCGGAGAAAGCCTCTTCCGTCTGGTCATTCCAGCGGACTATCACAGACTTCCCTCCCTTTAAGAGCCCTGTCAATGGAGCCGCTAAAGTGGCAAAATGGGGGACAAACCTCATATAATAGTCCACCATTCCCAGGAATGACTTTACTTGTCTAGAGGTGGCAGGTAGGGAGTAGGGACCAATTCCGTATCGCATCTATTTTGTTTACTTGGGGTTTGATGACTCCACTCCCAATGACATACCCAAGGTATTTAGTCTCCTCTAACCCTATTGCACATTTCTTTGGGTTAGCTGTTAGTCCCGCCTTTCGAAGGGAGTCCACTACGGCCTGTACTTTGGGCAGTGACTTTCCCAGTCGGTACTGTGAATGATAATATCGTCCAGGTAAGCCGAGGCGTACCGCCGATGTGGACGAAGAACAATATCCATTAGACGTTGAAAAGTGGTGGGGGCGCCTTGCAGGCCAAAGGGTAACACCTTATATTGGTACAGCGCCTCTGGTGTGATGAAGGCAGTTTTCTCTTTGGCAGCCTCCATCAAGGGTACCTGCTAGTACCCTTTGGTGAGGTCCAAAACAGAAAAATACCTGGCATGGGATATGCATCGAATTTAGATATTTCTTTCAACTTTCTAAAATAGTTACAAAATCGTAACGTCCCATCTGGCTTAGGACTGGCCCACTCACTTTTAGATTCCTCAATGATGTCTAGCCGCAGCATGAGCTGCACTTCCTCCGAGATGGCTTTTAGCCGAGCCTCGGGTACCTGGTATGGCTTTAAGCAGACTTTTGCCTGAGGCTCAGTGACAATGTCATGTTGGATTGTGGAAGTGCGTCCAGGGATGTCCGAGAACACATCCGTGTTCCGACTAACGAACTCCCTGGTCTCCTGAGCCTGTTTAGAGGAGAGGCTGTCAGCAATTTTTATTGTGGCAACCGCTTCCCTTACATCAAACAGAGGAGCCGAAACCTCTTCCCCAAGCAAGCCCGGCCACGGGCTGTCTTCCGTACAGGTGTCCCTATCTTTCCAATGTTTTAGTAAATTAACGTGGTATACTTGCTCTGTCTTTCGCCTCCCTGGCTGATGTACCATATAATTTACCTCTCCAATTTTTTCCCGTACCTCGTAGAGACCCTGCCATCTAGCCAGGAACTTACTGTCCACGGTCGGTACCAGAACCAAAACCCGATCACCCGGGTTAAAGATCCGGACCCGAGCCTGCCGATTATAGATCCGACTCTGGGCTCGCTGAGCGGCCTCCATATGCACCCTGACAAGAGGCAAAATGGTCTCTATTCGCTGTTGCATCTTAGTAACATATTCAAGGATGCTTTTATACGGAGTGGGTTGTTATTCCCACGCCTCTTTGGCTACATCCAACAAGCCACGAGGATGTCTGCCATATAGCAATTCGAAGCGCGAGAACCCAGTAGAGGCCTGGGGCACCTCTCGCACTGTGAACATGAGATAGGGTAGAAGAAGGTCCCAATCCTTCCCATCTTTGGACACCACCCTTTTTAACATGGTTTTTAGAGTTTTATTAAACCTTTCCACCAGACTGTCCGTTTGTGGATGGTACACGGACATCCGTAACTGTTTAATATGCAGCAACTTACAGAGTTCCCTCATGACCATGGATATAAAAGGGGTCCCCTGGTCAGTCAGAACCTCTTTTGGAAGCCCCACTCGCGAGAACATCTCCATTAGCTCCTTAGCTATAAGTTTTTGCCGATGTATGTCGCAGTGGCACTGCCTCCGGGTATTGAGTGGTGTAATCAAGAACAACCAAGATGTGTTGGTGTCCCCTAGCGGACTTCGGTACTGGGCCTACTAGGTCCATAGCGATTCACTCAAACGGTACCTCGATAATCGAGAGAGGTACCAAGGGACTGCGAAAAAGGTGCTGGGGGCTAGTTGCCTGATAGGTCGGGCAAGACTTACAGAACTCGTCCACCTCTTTAAACACACTGGGCCAGTAAAACCGTTGTAGTATCCGGTGTTGTGTTTTCTGCATTCCCAGATGACCCCCGAAAACATGCTGGTGGGCTAACTCTAACACGAGTTTGCGATAAGCCTGGGGCACCACCAACTGTTCAATGGATTCACCTCGCAGCTGATTTACCCGATACAACATATCCTGATGAACCACAAAACGAGGGAACACTGACTCTGCCCCTGGTTGTTGTGGTTCACCATCTATTATTAGTACATTTTCCCAGGCTCGAGATAAAGTTGGATCCCGGTGTTGTGCAGTACCAAAATTATCCCCGGAGACATTGAGGTCTGCCAGCTCAGGCCCCGGCGGCAAGTTCTCCATGTCTCCCACCATTACACTTAGCTGGGTTGTTTCCACCTCTTCCACCGAAGTGTCGGTCATCCCTACTGCTGACCCTTCGAACTCAGGTTCCCAGGGTTCTGGTCTCCCCCCTGAGCCGGGCCACTCTGCTAGGGTTATCCCTGTCTCATGGGTATCAGTCACTCTCGTAACCGGCCACAGTGCCGGGAAGCCCAGAAAGTCTCTCCCTATTATAAGTTCATAGTGTAGGTTGGTTGCGGCAGCCAGCTCATGGGTCCACCTGCCGGAAACCGTGGACAGAGACACCATAGCAGTAGGGTAGTCTTTTAAGTGCCCATGTATACACGCGACTCCGACCTTACGGCCAGTGTACTCAGCAGAGTGTACCAGGGAAGCCCTTACCAGGGTCACCACACTTCATGAGTCCAACAGAGCCTCCACTAGAGTGTCTCCCACCTCCACCTGGCACAGGTGGTTCAGAGACTCCAGAGCACCCACTGCACACAGTTTCCTGGAATACAATGATTGACGGAAGCCATAGTTCGTGTCCATGGGTTCCCCCTGATGTGGACTGTCAGACCTTAATGAACAAATATTCCAAAATTGTTTATTGGAGATTGCTTGTGTTAGGCTGGCTACATACACATTTGTATTCTGGAGCCCATATCCCAGATGTGTTGCTGCCCGGCGACAGCAGGTTTAATGACACAAACTTACTGCATTATAGATTCCTATGATACAGTGAGTTCAGGTCATTGAAGGTTTTTTCTGAGACCTGGAACCCCTTTTCATATTGCACCAAGCTCACTTCTTCTCCACTTATGGTCCCTGCTGGACTAGAAATGTGATGTAACATCTATACACACATCACTGCTTCTGGCCATTGATGACTGACTGACGTCACAGCTAAGGCCAGCAGCATGGCATGTTACACTTCCGGTTCAGCGAGGCACTGGAATTGGAGGATAATTGAGCTTGGTGCTCAAACTGAAGCACCAGTTAAAAGTAAGTCCATTTTTTTAAACCCGTGCACTCTGCATGTAAATATGAAAAAGGATTCCCAGTCTCAGAGAACCCTTGTAAACCCACCATTGGGCCAAGACACATATCTAGAACATGGGCTTGGACATTCAGGTGTGTGAATTGGCAGAGGCTGTGCAGAGCCACACACAGTCCATCACATTATACTATACAACATTATACTATAACTCCATCATACAGCCGTGTGGGGGTTTATGATAGTGTTATTCTCTCTAAAATACGGTATCCAAAGGAGCATCCCCTTCCATGGGCAATGTATTGCAGCTCTACAGAGCCCGATATACTTGTGTCCATGAGTTCTATATTGTGCTCATATTAAACAACTGGTTTTAATGAGATTTTAATTTGTGGTGCCTTTTCTACAAAGTCCATTATCTTTACATTAGGCATTTGTCAGATTCATGGAATGACATTGTTCGACATAACAGAGCTATTCTAATAATCTGCATTTGTAGAAAAATAATTGTCAGTGTTTCAGCAAGTCAGAATATATTTCATCAAGCGGAATGCCTAAAATGTTTAATATTAATGGACAGGGAATGCGCAGAACTGTTTCCAGAGCACTTTACTAATGGAGTAAGTCCCAAGATGAAACAATTGGCAGCTATTGCTACACAAAACTTAAAGACAACATCAAAGTACAAAACTGGTCTGGTAAGATTATTCGAGTAAGTAAATCAAAAGTAGTTAGAATGTGTATATTTCACATAATTATGTGTGTGGTGCATCAAAGTCTAGATTTATGAAAAACTTGTTGAAGCCTACTGTAAAAGTGTCTCACTGTACTGCAGAGTCATGTTGAGTGCAGCTGTTAATTGCTTTCTGCTAACAGCTCATCATAGTCAGCAGGAAAGAACTTTAATCTTTTATAACAGATCGCTTAACACCATTCCCAAGGTGATGCTAAATTCCTCATCAATGTTAAATAAAAGGTCCATCAATCTTATGTAAAAGTTTTAAACATACAGTATATTGCATATATATGGAGCTTGTATTTATTTGGGTGAGTTTACTGCAGATACTATATTTTCCTCCCACACCCTAAAAATATACTGATAGGTTAATTTGGAATTTAGATTGTGGGATCCATATGACTGATGACAATCTCTAAACAGCATTGTAGTACACCATGTGTTAGCACTATATAGAAAAATAATAAAATATATTTATTACTATACAGGAAGTGCAGAATTATTAGGCAAGTTGTATTTTTGAGGATTAATTTTATTATTGAACAACAACCATGTTCTCAATGAACCCAAAAAACTCATTAATATCAAAGCTGAATATTTTTGGAAGTAGTTTTTAGTTTGTTTTTAGTTTTAGCTATTTTAGGGGGATATCTGTGTGTGCAGGTGACTATTACTGTGCATAATTATTAGGCAACTTAAGAAAAAACAAATATATACCCATTTCAATTATTTATTTTTACCAGTGAAACCAATATAACATCTCAACATTCACAAATATACATTTCTGACATTCAAAAACAAAACAAAAACAAATCAGTGACCAATATAGCCACCTTTCCTTGCAAGGACACTCAAAAGCCTGCCATCCATGGATTCTGTCAGTGTTTTGATCTGTTCACCATCAACATTGCGTGCAGCAGCAACCACAGCCTCCCAGACACTGTTCAGAGAGGTGTACTGTTTTCCCTCCTTGTAAATCTCACATTTGATGATGGACCACAGGTTCTCAATGGGGTTCAGATCAGGTGAACAAGGAGGCCATGTCATTAGATTTTCTTCTTTTATACCCTTTCTTGCCAGCCACGCTGTGGAGTACTTGGACGCGTGTGATGGAGCATTGTCCTGCATGAAAATCATGTTTTTCTTGAAGGATGCAGACTTCTTCCTGTACCACTGCTTGAAGAAGGTATCTTCCAGAAACTGGCAGTAGGACTGGGAGTTGAGCTTGACTCCATCCTCAACCCGAAAAGGCCCCACAAGCTCATCTTTGATGATACCAGCCCAAACCAGTATTCCACCTCCACCTTGCTGGCGTCTGAGTCGGACTGGAGCTCTCTGCCCTTTACCAATCCAGCCACGGGCCCATCCATATGGCCCATCAATACTCACTCTCATTTCATCAGTCCATAAAACCTTAGAAAAATCAGTCTTGAGATATTTCTTGGCCCAGTCTTGACGTTTCAGCTTGTGTGTCTTGTTCAGTGGTGGTCGTCTTTCAGCCTTTCTTACCTTGGCCATGTCTCTGAGTATTGCACACCTTGTGCTTTTGGGCACTCCAGTGATGTTGCAGCTCTGAAATATGGCCAAACTGGTGGCAAGTGGCATCTTGGCAGCTGCACGCTTGACTTTTCTCAGTTCATGGGCAGTTATTTTGCGCCTTGGTTTTTCCACACACTTCTTGCGACCCTGTTGACTATTTTGAATGAAACGCTTGATTGTTCGATGATCACGCTTCAGAAGCTTTGCAATTTTAAGAGTGCTGCATCCCTCTGCAAGATATCTCACTATTTTTGACTTTTCTGAGCCTGTCAAGTCCTTCTTTTGACCCATTTTGCCAAAGGAAAGGAAGTTGCCTAATAATTATGCACACCTAATATAGGGTGTTGATGTCATTAGAGCACACCCCTTCTCATTACAGAGATGCACATCACCTAATATGCTTAATTGGTAGTAGGCTTTCGAGCCTATACAGCTTGGAGTAAGACAACATGCATAAAGAGGATGATGTGGTCAAAATACTCATTTGCCTAATAATTCTGCACGCAGTGTACATACTGTATACAACCTAATTCCAAAAATGTTGGGATACTGTGTAAAATTTACACTGATGAGCAAAAGGGTAAGGCTACTTTCACACTAGCGTTTTAGTTTTCCGGTATTGAGATCCGTCATAGGGGCTCAATACCGGAAAAAAACACTTCAGTTTTGTCCCTACTCATTGTCAATGGGGACAAAACTGAACAGAACGGAATGCTCCAAAATGCATTCCGTTCCATTTAGTTGCGTTCCCATACCGGAGAGCAAACCGCAACATGTTATAGTTTGCTTTCCGTCCTGGGATGCGGAGCAACACGGCATGACCTCCAGTGCAAATTAATGGGGACGGATCCGTTTTCTCTGCCACAATCTGCCACAATAGAAAACGGATCCGTCCTCCATTGTCTTTCAGTTAAGTTCATGACGGATCCGTCTTGGCAATGTTAAAGATAATACAACCGGATCATTATCAGTAACAGAAGCGTTTTTTGCTGAACCCTGCCGGATCCAGTAAAAACGCTAGTGTAATTTTTATTTTATTTTTATTAGGGTACTTTCACACTTGCGTTGTGAGGATCCAGCAGGCAGTTCCGTTGCCGGAACTGCCTGCCTGATCCGTAAATCCGTATGCAAACGGATAGCATTTGTAAATGTATCCGGATGCGGATCCATCTGACAAATGCATTGAAATTCCAGATCCGTCTCTCCGGTGTCATCTGGAAAAACGGATCCGGTATTTTTTCCCCCGCATTTATAAAGGTCTGCCCATGCGCAGACCGGGAAACTGGATCTGTTTTGCCGGAACACTAGCTACTGGATCCGGCATTAATACATTTCAATGGAAATTAATGCCGGACCCGGCGTTCCGGCAAGTGTTCTGGAATTTTGGCCGGAGAAAATACAGCTGCGGTATTTTCTCCAGCCAAATACCGCAAGAGGGACTGAACTGAAGACATCCTGATGCATACTGAACAGAATGCTTTCCATTCAGAATGCATTAGGATAAAACTGAAGCTGTCACGACAGAGGGTAGGGATAAGTGCAACCCTAAACTCCAACCCACCTCTGTCCCTGCCTACTTGCGGGCCCGTCCTAACCGACGGCGTACAACTTAGCGGCAGTCCCTCGCTTAGATACGTGCAGGGGCCTAAAAAGATAGAGAAATGTAACAGAGTCAGGCAAGCCAAAGTCAAAGCCAGGAGGTCACGCAGGTACAGAGGGAGCAATACAATAACTAGGTCAAAACACAATCCGTAGTCCGAACCCAAGAGGTCACGTCAATTCCAGGGAGGTCACAAGGTCGAGGTCAAAAACAGAGCCGAGGTCCAAAACACACGC
Organism: Bufo bufo; assembly: GCF_905171765.1. NCBI lineage: Eukaryota > Metazoa > Chordata > Amphibia > Anura > Bufonidae > Bufo > Bufo bufo. The sequence goes on from NC_053389.1 coordinate 535,733,783, forward strand.
AGAAAGGCATAATACAAAAATGCAGGTGATGGTAACAAGACCAATCACAGGCAACCTGTGGCCAGCAGGCTGCCTGTTTAAATAGCCGTGAGTGATGAGTGACATGACTTGGCCAGCGTCACTTGGCTCATGTTACACAATTCAATATAGCTGAGTGCCGACTCACCATTATCGGCGCTCATCTCCCCTGCAGCTCATTGTCTAGGGGAATGGAGGATGCCGGCTGCCCTGACGAGGCGTTCACGGCCGGGTCCTCCCCGCCCCCTGGTTACTGTGTAGACGAGGACGCCGGCCGCGTCCCCGCTCCACTACATGCACTGGATGCCGGCGGCACTGCGAAGGGGAAGCGCGTATAACATCTGTAAAAAGAAATTATTAATGATAGGTTAAAAAACATTTCTAATAAAAATTTAATAATGATAGGTAAAATAATAACTATGGAAAAAAATAGATATAAAAGATAGATAGCATAATAAGGATAAAAAAAATATAGAATATTCACAATTACGAATATATAGCATTATATTCTAAATCTTCGCAAATTCTCAAAGTGCTGATATTCAAAATAAAAATTTACGCTCAACACTACCAGTGACATGTGTTGAATTTCAGCAGCATGAGGAGGCCACAAAGTGGAACAATGGCAGAGTATGGAGGTTGCAGCAGCAGTATGAGGAGACCGGAGTGGTGAGGTGGCAGCAGCATCAGGAGACCGCAGAGTGACCCGGTGACAGAGTGGGGAGGTGGGTGGCAATAACAGTACCCGCTGACGATGGTGGGTGTAAGAAGGAGCACTTGGCATCAGATGTGTGGCATCAGGCGGGTGGCAGCATCAGAACAGTAGCTGAGGCAGGTAGCCAGAAAAAAAAAGTCTCTTTTGTCAAAGTGTTGGTGTGGCACCATGGATGATCCAGTCTGATGCATCAGGCATTAGTGGGTCTGTATCCTGGCTGATACACACCTGATTTATCTTGACAAAGGTCAGTCTCTCCACATTTTGGGTGGACAGGCGAGTTCTCCTTGGGGTAACTATGGCCCCCGCCACACTAAACACATGCTCTGATGCCACACTACTGGCCGGGCAGGACAGCTTTTTCAGGGAAAACTCGGCCAGTTGTGGCCACAAATCTAGTGTGGCTGCCCAGTAGTCCAGCGGATCTTCAATGTGGGGTGGCAGGGTGTTGTCCAAGTATGCCACCACCTGCTGATTCAGGTTCTGCTCCAGGTCTAGCTGCTGCTGCTGGTGAGTAGTTTCTTCACTAGGCGGGTTAAGAAAGCTGCTCATCATTGATTCTAGACTCAAGCTGAAGCTGATAGAGCTGGTACTGCTCCTACCCCTCCACCCCGCCACAGCAGCCATGGCAGTGTAACGTGAGTGCAGAAGGCCCCCCCGGTCAGACCTGCGAGAGGATGGCCGATGGCGCAGATAGGCAGCGGCCAACTGACTACATAGGATGTCTCTATAGTAGTTCAGTTTGTACTCCCTCTCAGCAGGTGTAAAAAAGACCCCCATTTTGGACCGGTTGCGAGGGTCTAACAAGGTGGAGAGCCAGAAGTCATCCCCCCTGCCGAATTGTGACAACTCGGCTATCACTACCCAAGCAAGTGAGCATGCAGCGGGCCATTTACACAAGTAACTCGGAGGGACTCCCTGCCTCCATCTCCACTACATACTGCCATGGTATGCCTGGGTCATCTGCCTCATCTTCCTCCTCTCCCTTTTGCTCCTCCAGCTGCTTCTGCTTTTCCTCTCCTGTCACCTGTGTAGAAAAACCACCCATTTCACTACACATTGCTTGTGCCCAAATGTCCTCCTCCAGTTCAGCCCTCACAGGGCTCATGTGGCCATGAGATGTAGGCGCCACCTCTCCAGTCCCCTAACCAGCCAGATGTACCAGAATCTATTCCAGGATATGAAGCAGTGGAATGACGTTGTTCATCCCGTAGTCCTGGTGACTGACAAATAACGGGGCCTGCTCAAAGGGCATGAGCAAAAGGCAGGTGTCATGCATGAGCTGCCACTGGCTGACATCGAAGTTACATAGGGGAGTACTCGTGTCCACTTGGATCATCAAGAAATCGTTTATGGCCTTTCTCTGTTCGTATATTCAGTCCAACATATGGAGGGTGGAATTCCAACGGGTGGAAACGTCGCATATCAGCCTATGTTGGAGAACTGCGTTCTGCCGCTGCAGTTCAAGGAGGTTGTGCTTGGCGGTGTACAAGTGGCTGAAGTGCATGCAAAGTTTCCTGGCCATTTTTAGGATGTCTTGCAGATGGGTGGAAGACTTTAGGAACCGATTGACAACCAGATTGAACACGTGCACCATGCAGGGCGCATGGCTCAGCCCTCCTTGATGCAGCGCCGACACCATGTTCTTCCTGTTGTTGGTTACCATGGTTACAATTTAGAGTTGTCGCGGAGAAAGGCAGGATTCGATATCTTGACGAAGGACACAGAGTAGTTCCTGCCCTGTGTGACTCTGTTCGCCCAGGCAAACAAGGTGTAGAACAGTGTGACACCTCTGTGCCCTGCACATGTGGTATGCTGGAGGAGCACTGTGAATTGTCCCTACAGTGGAGGCTGAGGACACGGTGGAGGGTGAGGAGGCAGATGCAGACATTGTCATTAGGACCAACTGCGGAGAACGTGGAGGTGGAAGTGGCATCACTTGGCCAAGTTGCTGGTTTGGCTGGGCAGGAACCACATTTACCCAATGGACCGTAAAGGACATATATTGTCCTTGACCATAGTTAAAGTTACACACATCGGCAGACACTGACAGGCTCAAGGACTGGCCAACCTTCTGTTCTACATATTTTTTTTGGCAAATAAATAACGGCTTGGGACTCTCCACCTCAGCTCGGCACAAGCCAACAGTTCTCTGAAAGGTGCAGAGTCCACCACTTGGAAAGGGAGGGACTGCAGCACCAACAACTTGGCCAGGAGCACATTCAGCTTCTGCGCCACTGGAGTGCACGCATACTGTTGTCTCTTGGCAATCGCTTTGGTGATCGGTTGCTGACGGAATGACTGACGAGGAGCAGGAGCACCAGGACCGGTAGATGATGGGAAGGACAGACAGCTCCCTTTGGCTGAGGTGGTGGAGCCTTGACTACCTAAAATCTGGTGCATGCCACTGGGTTATGCAGCGGTTGCTGCGGCAGGCTGGACCACCATATCGGAGCCATGGTTCTCCCAGGCCACTTTATGGTGACACTGCATATGTTGATGCAGGGCCGTGGTGCCAACATTGGCACCCTGGCCACGCTTCACCTTCTGCCCACAAATTCTGCAAATGGCCATGTTCACCTACTCGGCACCTTAACAAAAAACTGCCAACACTCCCAACACTCTGCACTGATTGACTGCTACCGCCGCTGCCTCCGTTAACACCTGCACCACTACTTTCCGGGCAGGTAGGCTCCTGCGAAGCGGGTGGTCTACCCCGGGCACGTTTGGCTCCCAACCTCCCACTGCTGCCACCCTGCTATCTCCCGGCCAAGCTACCAACTTGCTGGCTCTGCCGCTGCTTCACTCGGAAGCTACCACCCTCTCCTCCCATTAATGATGGAGCCTCTTCGTCACCCGGATCCTAATTGCGATCGGCTACATCATCATTGAGTACGGTCTGCACGTCACTGATGTCCTCCTCAACAGTCTCTGAGCCAGGAGCCTGACTGCTCGCAACACCAGCTCCCACTCCACTCTCCTCATCACTACTTGCCCGCCTACCAGAGGAAGCAGTGGATGTCTCCTCCAGATTTTGGCTGGGCAGTAGCTGCTGACTTTCCTCTAGTAGCTCATCCTCGCTGTATAGTGGAGCTGAGCCGACAGCATAATACTTCTTTGGCTGAGGGAACAGAAAAGGACAGAGGTAGGTTTAGGACAGGTGAGGGCACAGGGCCTGTTCGGGGGCCGTGCCAACTAAGGGTTGTGTCTGACGAACCCACCGACTCTTGGCTGGGGGTGTCTGATGTCACTTGGGATGAAGTGGATGACCAAGTCAACCATGCAAGGACTGCTGGGTTTCTGGTCAAGACATGACCGCTAACTGACACTGGGAGCTCAGGCCTCTGGAAGTGACCCCTGCTGCCACACCCCTTACTCTGCTGTGACTTGTGCCTGCGCCAGAAACATTTAGGCCTCTTCCCCTATCCTGTTTAGTGCCTGTCACTTCTCTGTCTGAAATACTGTTAGATTAAATAAGTAAATAAAAAGGAAAGTAATACATCCAAAAAAAGGCTTTAATTTTGTCACTACACCACACAATGGCTAATAAGCCCTTTTTTGCCACTAATACACGCCAAAAAGGCTTTAGAACATATAACTGCACCGCTGAACGGCAAAAAAACCTTTTTTTTTTGCCACTAATACACACCAAAATGGGCTGTAATTTTCTCACTTCACCACACAACGGCAAATAATGCTTTTTATTGCCACTAATACACGCCAAAAAAGGTTTAAAACATATCACTGCACCACACAAGGGCTAATAAGATGTAGAAATATTTTCTAGTAATCCACCCTGTTACTGGCTGTATCACACAGCACTTGCACCCCAATAAAGAGATTGGTTTGCTGGAATTACAGAGGTATCATCTATTGTAGACCTGAAATCAGCAGTATAATAGCAATTTGGATCCCCAGTCAGTGCAGCAAGGTGTAATAGGATTGTTCCTATTACCCAGGGTGTAAACTCCCTTATTGGACCCTGTTCTGCTTCAATACTGTGGAATAATTCCTCTCTATCCTTTCCCTACACTTTTCATGCTCTTTCCCTGAAATTCTATTGAGCAAAATATACGTTTTCAAGTCTTTCCTAGCACTGTCCCTAGCGCTGTGACATCACAGGGCTGGCTGCTAATTGGCTGCATGCATGGCATAGTGGGTGATCCCTCATTTCCAGAGTTCTTTGCTCCATGTCCTAACATGTGCAGCAGCCATTTTAGGAAAAAATGCGATTCGTTACAACGAAGCATGAGGAAATTCGCATTCAGTGCGAATCAAATTTTTCCTGAAATTCGGATCGAATTCCACTTCGTCAACTTCAATTCGCTCATCTATAACTATATCATAAGGCGTCCTCCACTGAACTTGGCAGTTCCTTCAATTTCTCGATCCATTAGCCCCATTTTCCCTTCCAAACCCATTTGCACCCATCAGAGCCCAGTCTATTGACTTTTGTCTCATCACTCTAGATCACCCATTTCCAATCTTCTACTGTACACTGTTCGTACTTTTTTGCAAACTTGAGCTGAAGTTTCTTATGATGATATTGAAGTCGAGGCCTCTTCACCTTTTTACGGGCCACCATTCCAGACTTATGTCATGCGCATCACATGGTGTTTGCATGGACATCGGTGATATCGCTATTACGAAGCATACGAGCCACCTTCACTGCCATATTTGTTGCACCAGAACTGATAGACATTGTGATTTGTGATGGACGAACATCAGCCGGGACGATTTGCGAACGCGATCAAATGATCGCGAACCGCAAGTTCGCAGCGGTCTCCGTTTACTTTAATGGCAGGCGAACCTGAAAAACCTTCAGTTCATTATTGCAGTCACCAAATACTTACAAGAAGTGCACAAATCGTCCCACAACATGGACAGTGGAAGAAAAATCCAGCTCCACGTCATAGCAGGAAAAACTTTATTCATGCGGTATTTGAAGATTTTAACCGCATGAATAAAGTTTTTCCTGCTATGAAGTGGAGCTGGCTTTTTCTTCCATTATTGATTCCAACCGCAACCAGGTGCGGTATCCTTGCTCGTCTAGCAGAGGAATAGGTGAGAGCTGCCTTTATTATTACAACATGGACAGTGACATACCAGAGGGGGATCAATGGCAAAAATTCCCAGCAATTTTTTTTTAATTAGGAGCCATTTTTATGCGTCTTAAAGGGAAACTGTCAAAAATCTGGCCTACTGGAGCCTAGAAAATTTTTATTTTAGGCCCCACGGGAGTACAGGCCCCAAACATTAGGCATTCACTGGACAGAAAATATTAAGTGAATATATGGCTGGAGGTATATTAGACGGTCACCGTATAACAATTTTGTTGGCCAGTTAGATTACAGGCCCCAAAAATTATTCATTCACCGGACAGAAAACATCAAGTGATTATGTGGCTGGAGGTATATTAGACGGTCATTGGATATCAATTTTACTGCAGGCCAATACAAATACATGTCAAATACATATTTTTAAACAAACAAAAAATATAAAATTGGATTAAAAACATGACTAACGAAATCCCCCCTCTTGAAAAAAAACCAAATGATAATAGTTGAAATTCGATAACACGTGGTCGTCACAGGTGTTGAATTCCTCCGAGATCCATGCCTCATTCGTTTTTATAAATGTGAGATAGTCCACACTGTCGTAAGCTAGGCGAGTGCGCTTATTGGTCACATTCCCCCCTGCTGCGCTGAATGTCCTTTCGGACAGGACACTGGATGAGGGGCAAACCAAGAATTCCATTGCAAATTGTGCCAGCTCTGGCCATAGGTCTAGCCTGCACACCCAGTAGTCCAGGGGTTCCTCGCTTCTCATAGCTTCGGTCGGTCTAGGTGTTCCCTGAGGCTGGATCCGGAGGGCTGCTGTGGATGGGTTGGCTGCAAGAATGATCTCATATCCTAAGTGACCAACACATCTTCAAACCGCGCTCTTCTTGCATGCGCTGTTGGATTGGTACCCACAACTGTTTCTCTGTGAGTGGAAATTCCTCTGCCAGCGCCCGCAAAAGCAGAATGCAGCATTTCTCGAAGCAAAACCTGGAAGTGCTGCATTCTGACAGCCCTCTGTGATGCTGGTAACCATTTTGTGTTTGTACCGGGGGTCTAAGTACGTTGCCATTCAGTACTGGTCCTTGCCCTTTATGCTTTTTATATGGGGGTCCTTCTTCAAACACTGGAGCATGAAGGCCCCCATTTGCAATAAACTGGAAGCGGTGGAGTGACCTGGCTCCTTCTCATCGTCCAGGATAATGTCATCCTCGGTCTCCTCCCCCCAGCCACGGACAACACCAGGGATCCCAGAAACGTTTAAAGCATGCTCTTCTTGCTCCTCTTTCACCCAGGCACCATCCTCCTCTGACTCCTCTTCAGACTCCTGTTGACTTGTCTCAGATGGAGTAGCCCCCCCTGGGAATTCATCCAATATTGCGATTTCATCATCTTCCTGCTCCTCGACGACTTGATTAATGACACGACGCAATGCACGCTCCAGAAAGAAGGCGTAAGGTACAATGTCACTGATGGCATCCTAGCTGCGACTGACCAGTTTGGTGATCTCATCAAATGGCCACAGAAGTCTGCATGCGTCGTGCATGAGAAGCCACTGGTGCGGGTAAAAAAAAGCAAGCTCCCCAGAACCTGTCCTGCTGCAGAGTTCGTACAGGTAGTCGTTAACGGCACGTTTTTGCTGGAGCAGCCTATCAAGCAAATACAAGGTGGAGTTCCAGCGCATTGGGCAGTCAAAAATTAGACATCTGACGTGCAACTGGTGTTGCTGCTGAACGTCAGCAAGGCGAGCCATGGCCGTGGAAGATCTTCTAAAATGGCCAGAGATTTTCTTGGCCTGCCGCAAGACGTCCTAGACCCCCGGGTATTTGGCAACGAATCGCTGCTCGACTAAGTTCACGTGTGTCATTTTGCCCTGTTTCAGCATGCTCAGCAGATTGGCACCATTGTCGCACACCACTTTACCAACTGTCAAATTGAGCGGGGTTAGCCACTGATCGGCCTGTGACCGCAGAGCTGAAAATAGTGCAGGACCGGTGTGGCTCATGGCTTCCAGGCACAACAGCCGAAGCACAGCATGGCAACGTCTCACCTGGCACGTCGAATAGGTTCTGGGGAGCTGGGGGGGTGCAGCGGAAGAGGCGGTAGCAGTGGAAAAGGAGGAGTCAGCCAAGGAGGAGACGGACGATGGAGTAGGAGGAGGAGAAGAAGAGGCAGGTCTGCATGTAATCCGTGGCGGTAACACCAAATCAACACGGGTGCCACGGGTTGCATGCTTGACAGCCATCAGAAGGTTTACCCAGTGCGCAGTAAAAGTTATGTACCTTCCCTACCCGTGTTTGCTAGACCACGTGTCTGTGGTCAGATGTATCTTGGCACCGACACTGTGTGCCAGAGATACATTCACTTGCCACTGAACATGGCCATATAGCTCTGGGATGCCCTTCTGGGAGAAATATTTCCTTCAGGGGAACTTCCATTCTGGTGTGCCAATGGCCACAAATTTTCTAAAGGCCTCCGAGTCCACCACTTTATATGACAGTAGTTGGCGGGCTAGCAGTTCCGACAAGCCGGCGGTCAGCCGTTGGGCAAGAGGGTTTTCCGGCGTCATCAACTTTTTACGTTCGGACATTTGGGCCACGGAAGCCTGCCTTTTGCCAGGTGAATGTGAAAGGTGGAGTGGAGGACAAATGGGAGGAGAGAGGAGAAGAAGAGGCAGGACGTGGAGCGCCAGGAGTATGACTTTGCAGGTTCTGACGGTGTTGCTACCCCTGGGCTCTATGATGGGAAGCCCGGTGCCTTCTTAAGGCGGTCGTCCCTAGGTGAGTGTTGGGCTTACTGTGACTTATGCGTTGACAGCACAGGCTACAGATGGCAACACTGTTTTCAGCAGCTGACACGTTAAAAAAAGCCTACACTGCGGAGCCATGTGCCGGCGTCCTAGCGCCAGATGTGACCGTGCATGGTGGATTGCTCGCTCCAGATAGATTTGCAGTCTGATTTTTGCATCCTGTGCTTTGCAAGTTCTGCCTGCTTCCCCTCCATATCTGCTGCTCCGTCTCTCCCTCTGATCTCTCCTCCTTTTCCTCTCTTGTGAGCACCCACGTGACGTCCATCGACACGTCATCATCGTCACCTTCACCACCACTGACATTCGAGATCTCGCAGTAGGCAGCAACAGCGAGGACCACCCTCCCTGGGCTAATCTGGGTACTGTCGTCAGACCGCTGGGTCTACCTTCTCTTCCTGATCCGATGCCAAATATGGCTCCGCATCAGTAAGGTCTGGGAATGGATGGGAAAATAATTCCTCTGAATCAGGTGGAGGGGCTATGGTGGTGGTGTCTTTGGGGGTGCACATAGCAGAGATTGAGGAGGGTGCTGATGCAGAGGATGAGGAGGGTGTAGAAACAGAAGGCTGATTGAGCCACTCAACCAACTCTGGTGCGTCCTTTGACGTAATCGCACGCACCTTCTCCAGCATGGTGCACCTGCCCGACCCCTACCACCCCTGTGGAATGGCCTGCCTCTTCCTCTGCCTGTTATTTTCAAAATGACCCTGTGACAAAGTCCCTATAGAAGAGCAGTATTTGTGGAAGCAGGTATATAGAACCCCCTAATGATTATTTGCTGGAAGCAGGTATATAGAACCCCTTAATCAGTTTTTTTTGGGGCAACAGGTATATCACACCAGTTGCAATTAGTTATTCCGATTGCGTTTGTCCCTCTGTATAGCTGCGGTATCTCAGCAAAACTGAACAAAAATGTTGCACAATACAAATGCACTATATAGAAAGTATATTAAAGGTATATCACATCCCTACCTCAATAAATTTTTTGGGGGGAAACTGCTATATCACACCAGTTGCAATTAGTTGTTCCAATAGTGTTTGTCCCTCTGTATAGCTGTGGTATCTCAGCAGAACCACACACAAATGCTGCACAATACAAATGCACTATATAGAAAGTATATTATAGGTATATCACACCCCTGCCTCAATCCGTTTTTTGGGGGGCAACTGGTATATCACACCAGTTGCAATTAGTTGTTCCAATAGCGTTTGTCCCTCTGTATAGCTGCAGTATCTCAGCAGAGCTGCACACAACTGCTGCACAATACAAATGCACTATAATATACTTTCTATGTTAGAAAGTATATTATAAGTATATCACACCCCTCAGTATTTCACACCTATCGATAGCACACCTATACCAGTCCTTAAAAGAACTTTTGTGGCCCTATTAGCTAGCGTTTGGTGTCTCTAACAGTCTGTCCCTGCTCCACACAGCAACCTCTTTCTACACTAGCAAAAGACTGAATGTAAAATGGCCGGCCAGATCGGGTTTATTTATAGGATAGGAGGTGTGTCCATGTGCTGAAACGTCTCAATTGGCTGTCCTGTCCCACCTGATGGATGTATCACGGGTCAAAGTTCGGCACAATGCAAAAGAATATGGCGCCGGCGAACAAGCAAAGTTTGCCACGAAACACTGCCGGGCGAACCGTAAGGCCATCTCTACTTGTGATGAGCTGAGTTAGTGACTCCGATATTTTGCCTGGACATCCACCTCTTGGCTTTGGAATGGATGGACAAACTTCATTTCATATTCTTCCAACTGTCATGACACTCATATGATGCAGTTTGGCAATTTTCTTGGCCGAGATACCGCTCTTGATGAGCTGGATTGTTCCACCATCAGAAGCAAAACAGTAACATGACAAGAATCTGCATAACTAATCATATGCTAAATAGTTGCAAGCCCAATTTATGTATGAGATAGCCAAGATGATTGTCTATAAAATGATCGTAGTATCACGTTCAAAGCTGTAGTGGATGGTGAGATATAGAGCCTGAAAGTCAAAAGTTCAAAACATTGTTACCCTTTTGCTGGTCAGTGTAAATAAATGAAAAAATGTCTTTGAAAAAATGTCATGGAAAAAAAAAACATTTTTAGAACTTGATGGCAGCAACTGGTGTTGAGCAAATCGAGCCTCAGCATGTTTGCTACCGAGTTACCAGCCAGTGCCAAATCCGACTTCAGATTGTTATTTTAAAATGTTTTTAAAGACGCAGATGTGATTACAGAATTCATTCACTGAAGTCTTGCACTACTTTGGGTGAAACAAATTTTGCCTACAAGGAGGCAATACATTTTAATGCTGTACACTGACAGAGAATTAAAACTGAAGTGTTTACATAGCAACATAGTATATAAAGCCGAAAAAAGACATCTGTCCATTCAGTTCGGCCTGTTAGGCTACTTTCACACTAGCGTTCTGCTGTCCGCTCGTGAGCTCCGTTTGAAGGGGCTCACGAGCGGAGCAGAACGCTTCCGTCCAGCCCTGATGCAGTCTGAATGGATGCGGATCCGCTCAGACTGCATCAGTCTGGCGGCGTTCAGCCTCCGCTCCGCTCGCCTCCGCACGGCCAGGCGGACAGCTGAACGCTGCTTGCAGCGTTCGGGTGTCCGCCTGGCCGTGCGGAGGCGTGCGGATCCGTCCAGACTTACAATGTAAGTCAATGGGAACGGATCCGCTTGAAGATGACACCATATGGCTCAATCTTCAAGCGGATCCGTCCCCCATTGACTTTACATTGAAAGTCTGAACGGATCCGCTCAGGCTAATTTCGCACTTAGAAATTTTTCTAAGTTATTAATGCAGACGGATCCGTACTGAACGGAGCCTCCGTCTGCATTAATATGATCGGATCCGTTCAGAACGGATCCGATCAAGTGCAAGTGTGAAAGTAGCTATCCTGCAAGTTGATCCAGAGGAAGGCAAGAAAAACTCCTGTGAAGTAGAAGTCAATTTTCCCCACTTCAACGACCCATCTCTAGTCTGTAATATTATTACACTCCAGAAATACATCCAGGCCCCTCTTAAACTCTTTTAGTGAACTCACCATTACCACCTCTTCAGGCAGAGAGTTCCATAGTCTCACTGATCTTACCGTTAAGAATCCTCTTCTATGTTTGTGTACAAACCTTCTTTCCTCCAGACGCAGAGGATGTCCCCTCGTCACAGTCCTGGGGATAAATAGATGATGGGAGAGATCTCTGCACTGACCCCCGATATATTTATACATAGCTATAAGATCTCCCCTCATTTGTCTTTTTTCTAAAGTGAATAACCCTAATTTTGATAATCTTTCAGGATACTGTAGTCTCCCCATTCCAGTTATTACTTTAGTTGCCCTCCTCTGAGCCCTCTCCAGCTCTGCTATGTCTGCCTTGTTCACAGGAGCCCAGAACTGTACACAGTACTCCAAGTGTGTGTGATCTGACTAGTGATTTGTAAAGTGGTAGGACTATGTTCTCATCACAGGCATCTATGACCCTTTTGATGCAACCCATTATCTTATTGGCCTTGGTAGCAGCTGCCTGACACTGGTTTCTACAGCTTAGTTTGCTGTTTACTAAAATTCCTAGGTCCTTTTCCATGTCAGTGTTACCCAGTGTTTTACCATTTAGTATGTACTGGTGTCTTTTATTATTCCTTCCCATGTGCATAACCTTACATTTGTCAGTGTTAAACCTCATCTGCCACTTCTTTGCTCAAGCCTCCAATCTATCCAGATCCATCTGTAGCTGTATACTGTCCTCTTCCATGTTATTTACTGATATTTTACTGTACACGCCTTCTACAAGATCATTAATAAATATATGGAAGAGAATAGGGCCCAGTACTGACCCCTGAGGTACTCCACTAGTGACAGTGACCCAATCTGAGTGTGTATCGTTAATAACCACCCTCTGTTTTCTATCACTGAGCCAGTTACTTACCCACATACAGACATTTTCTCCCAGTCCGAGCATTCTCATTTTATATACTAACCTTTTATGTGGTACAGTGTCAAATGCTTTGGAGAAGTCCAGATATACGACATCCATTGATTCGCCGCTGTTAAGTCTAGAACTTACCTCCTCATAGAAACTGATTAAATTAGTTTGGCATGATCGATCCCTCATGAAGCCATGCTGATATGGCGTTATTTGCTTATTTCCATTGAGATGCTCTAAGATAGCATCTCTTACAAAACCTTCAAACATTTTACCCACGACAGATGTTAAACTTACCGGCCTATAGTTTCCGGGCTCTGTTTTTGGACCCTTTTTGAATATTGGCAACACATTTGCTATGCACTAATCCTGTGGAACACTCCCTGTCAGTATAGAGTCCTTGAATATCAGAAATAAGGGTTTGGCTATGGCATTACCGTATTTTTCGCCCTACATTTTAGAGGAAGACAATAAGAAAAAAATATTTTTCATTAGACCTAAGGTCAGACCAGCAATCAGACCCCCAATATTAATCAGATATCAGCTGACAGCCCCAATCAGACCCCCCAATGTTAATAAGACCTCAATAAAACCTCAGATCAGACCCCCAATCAGATCTCAGCTCAGACCCAAAAGTGTACGACCCCCAATCAGACCTCAGATAAGAGCCCCAATATAAATTAGACCCCCATTCAGACCTTAGATCAGCCCCCATGCCTCTTATCATCAGCTCCCATGCCTCTTATCAGCCCCCATGCCTTTCATCAGCCACCATGCCCATGCCTCTCATCAGCCCCCAGCCTCTCATCAGCCCCCTAGCCTCTCATCAGCCCCCTAGCCTCTTCTAAGCCCCCTAGCCTCTCATCAGCCCTCATACATTGTGCACAGGAGCAGGCAGTGTGAAGACTTAGGCTCCATTCACACGTCCGTGGTGTGTTGCGGACCCGCAAATTGCGGATCCGCAACACACCCGCCCGGCACCCCTATAGAAATGCCTATTCTTGTCCGCAAGCTGCGGACAAGAATAGGACATGTTCTATCTTTTGTGGAGCTGCGGACCTGAAGATCGGGGCCACGCTCCGCAAATGCGGATGCTGACAGCACACTGTGCTCTATCCGCATCCATTCCATCCCTATAGAAAATGAATGGGTCCGCACCCGTTCCGCAAAATTGCAGGACGCATGCGGACCCATTTGCGGACGTGTGAATGGAGCCTTAGAGGCAGAGCAGGCATGTGTTGCAGGAAAGCCTGCTCCGCCCCTCAGCTGTCTGCTCCCACGCTCCCACCACCTCTCTGCAAATATGCGGCCAGTCCCTGTCAACTAGCCCCAGACAGGGCCGGCCGGTCTCTCTCAGCCTACACCAGCTGCCCTACACCCTACTAGTGCAGGCCGCGGGCGTTCCTCATCAGCAAGCCCACAATGCGGACGCTGGGCTCTCCCTCTTCAGGTAACTGTCTGGTACATCGCAGGCTGCTGTTCCTATGCAGCGCAGCCTGCGAGGTACCGAGCATAATCAATGCGCCGCACATTTTATATTTCTTTGCCCTATATTCACCCCATAAGTTGCACTAGCATTTTCCCCGATTTTAGGGGGGGAAAAAGTGTGTCTGACAGTTTATTTTCCTCAGTGAATACAGTGGAGAAAATTTATTTTTTTGCATAACTAACAAAAATGTAGAAGGTGATACGTGTCCATCCAAAGATAATGGCTTGTGTAGCGGTTTAGTGGCAGGAAATGTCATAGAGATGCATGAAGTTCCTGTCACATCCACATCCACCCTCCTCCATCGAGAGGGGAAGAATTGTGTGTCCATTTCTTCTGTAACCCGCAGTCAGGGTGCCCAAGAGGCCAACTCAGGTCTGGGTTCCGGGCCCACTACTGTCTGGGCTACAGAAGAAACGGAGCGAGCTGGCAGTCCACAGCCAGGGGCTGGGATTAGTCAGAATGTGTTGTTATCCACTAGCACAGATGCAGACCGTTGCTTATTTCAGACTGCCCTACACACTGATGGCAATCTGCAGACAGGGCCGTCTTTAATATTGATTGGACCCTGGGCAAGAATTTACTTGGGCCCCCTGGATCCCGCCTTCCCACACCCTAAAAAAAGCTAAAATCTTATACTCACCTGTGTCCTTTCACTGGCGCTCACTAGCTGCTGGTACGGCGAGGGATGGTGCAACACAGATGCGCACACCGCGGCCTGGCACAGGCAGGCGTGATGACATCATCACGCCTGCCTGCGCTGGAATTTCACTACCAAATAGACCTCAGGCCTGTAGCCTATGACAAGTCTTGTCGCCATCTGCAAATTTTGGTCGCCATCTGTAGCTCTGTATTGCATCAGTGACATGACCACTCTCCACATATAATGATATATTACATCAGTGACATCACCGCTGTCCACATATAGGCGATATATTACATCAGGGACATCACCGCTCTCCACATATATGTGGAGATCGGTGATGTCACTGATGTAATATATTACTTATATGTGGAAAGTGGTGATGTCACTGATGTAATATATCACTTATAAGTAATATATTACATCAGTGACATCACTGCTGTCCACATATAAGTGATATATTACATCAGTGACATCACTGCTGTCCACATATAGGCGATATATTACATCAGTGACATCACCGCTCTCCACATATAATGTTATATTACATCAGTGACATCACCGCTCTCCACATATAAGTGATATATTACATCAGTGACATCACCGCTGTCCACATATAGGCGATATATTACATCAGTGACATCACCGCTCTCCACATACAGGGAGTGCAGAATTATTAGGCAAGTTGTATTTTTGAGGATTAATTTTATTATTGAACAACAACCATGTTCTCAATGAACCCAAAAAACTCATTAATATCAAAGCTGAATATTTTTGGAAGTAGTTTTTAGTTTGTTTTTAGTTTTAGCTATTTTAGGGGGATATCTGTGTGTGCAGGTGACTATTACTGTGCATAATTATTAGGCAACTTAACAAAAAACAAATATATACCCATTTCAATTATTTATTTTTACCAGTGAAACCAATATAACATCTCAACATTCACAAATATACATTTCTGACATTCAAAAACAAAACAAAAACAAATCAGTGACCAATATAGCCACCTTTCTTTGCAAGGACACTCAAAAGCCTGCCATCCATGGATTCTGTCAGTGTTTTGGCAAGTGGCATCTTGGCAGCTGCACGCTTGACTTTTCTCAGTTCATGGGCAGTTATTTTGCGCCTTGGTTTTTCCACACGCTTCTTCCGACCCTGTTGACTATTTTGAATAAAACGCTTGATTGTTCGATGATCACGCTTCAGAAGCTTTGCAATTTTAAGAGTGCTGCATCCCTCTGCAAGATATCTCACTATTTTTGACTTTTCTGAGCCTGTCAAGTCCTTCTTTTGACCCATTTTGCCAAAGGAAAGGAAGTTACCTAATAATTATGCACACCTAATATAGGGTGTTGATGTCATTAGACCACACCCCTTCTCATTACAGAGATGCACATCACCTAATATGCTTAATTGGTAGTAGGCTTTCGAGCCTATACAGCTTGGAGTAAGACAACATGCATAAAGAGGATGATGTGGTCAAAATACTCATTTGCCTAATAATTCTGCACGCAGTGTATATGTGGAGAGCGGTGATGTCACTGATGTAATATATTACTTACCGGTATATGTGGACAGCAGTGATGTCACTGATGTAATATATTACTTATGTGGACAGCGGTGATGTCACTGATGTAATAGATTACTTATATGTGGAGAGTGGTGATGTCACTGATGTAATATATTACTTATAAGTAATATATTACATCAGTGACATCACCACTCTCCACATATAAGTAATATATTACATCAGTGACATCACCGCTATCCACATATAGGTGATATATTACATCTGTGACATCACCGCTCTCCACATATAAGAGGCATATTACAGCACTGTAAAATGATCGGGCAGCGGGGTTGGTCTCCATACAGTATATATATCTATATGTACAAGGGATGAAGCACCTGCTCCGCCGCTATCTGCTTGGCAGCCGCTGACGCCATCTTCCTTCTCTTCTAGCCGAGAGCCGTTGCTCTGCACACCAGAAGCTCTGACAGTCACGTGACTTTCGGTCACGCTCCTGGCCTCCTGCAGTCATATTAAGGGAAAGTGCCGGATGTGTGTGGGGTAGAGATGGGAAGTTCGGATCTTTCACATGAATCGGTTCATTTGAATCAGTTCATTCAAATGAACCGATTCATGAATCAAATCTTCGGTTCATTCGCTGAGCTGACAAGAAGCAAGTGAACCGAAGCTTAGATTGCGCAATGCGCATGCGCGGATGCTTCGATTCACTTGCTGACTCGCTGAGTCGGCTCTTGGTCTGAGTCAGGAAGTTTATTCTTTAAAACCCTGTGTGTAATTATCTACCCCACTGTAGGAAAAAAATCAAGCATCCAGGGGGTGTGAATTTAACACTGGGGTAAATAATATAATTCAAATGGAGGGTTAAATGTGTAAATGTATTTAAAAAAAAATACATCTCTCTCGATAGTTATATAGCTACTGAATGAGACAGAAGAAGGGATGCCTTTAACATATACACTCACCTAAAGAATTATTAGGAACACCTGTTCTATTTCTCATTAATGCAATTATCTAGTCAACCAATCACATGGCAGTTGCTTCAATGCATTTAGGGGGGTGGTCCTGGTCAAGACAATCTCCTGAACTCCAAACTGAATGTCAGAATGGGAAAGAAAGGTGATTTAAGCAATTTTGAGCGTGGCATGGTTGTTGGTGCCAGACGGGTCGGTCTGAGTATTTCACAATCTGCTCAGTTACTGGGATTTTCACGCACAACCATTTCTAGGGTTTACAAAGAATGGTGTGAAAAGGGAAAAACATCCAGTATGCGGCAGTCCTGTGGGCAAAAATGCCTTGTGGATGCTAGAGGTCAGAGGAGAATGGGCCGACTGATTCAAGCTGATAGAAGAGCAACGTTGACTGAAATAACCACTCGTTACAACCGAGGTATGCAGCAAAGCATTTGTGAAGCCACAACACGCACAACCTTGAGGCGGATGGGCTACAACAGCAGAAGACCCCACCGGGTACCACTCATCTCCACTACAAATCTGAAAAAGAGGCTACAATTTGCACGAGCTCACCAAAATTGGACTGTTGAAGCCTGGAAAAATGTTGCCTGGTCTGATGAGTCTCGATTTCTGTTGAGACATTCAAATGGTAGAGTCCGAATTTGGCGTAAACAGAATGAGAACATGTATCCATCCTCTGATGGCTACTTCCAGCAGGATAATGCACCATGTCACAAAGCTCGAATCATTTCAAATTGGTTTCTTGAACATGACAATGAGTTCACTGTACTAAAATGGGCCCCACAGTCACCAGATCTCAACCCAATAGAGCATCTTTGGGATGTGGTGGAACGGGAGCTTCGTGCCCTGGATGTGCATCCCTCAAATCTCCATCAACTGCAAGATGCTATCCTATCAATATGGGCCAACATTTCTAAAGAATGCTATCAGCACCTTGTTGAATCAATGCCACGTAGAATTAAGGCAGTTCTGAAGGCAAAAGGGGGTCCAACACCGTATTAGTATGGTGTTCCTAATAATTCTTTAGGTGAGTGTATATCTCCTTGAGAAGCCAATTTGACCCTAAAGGGTTAATTCAACCTGTAATCTAAGCTCTGTGTCATGTCACTTCTCTTATCTCTGCTGACTGCCCGTCTGTCCCTTAACCATATCTCTGCTGCAGCCTGGTCATCAGCCTCAGTGTAAACTGTTCTAGTGACTCACAGTTCTTTTAACTCAAAGAATCGAAGTAGATTCCATCTCTAACTAAGTCGGATCTTTAGATTCTTTTAACCTGTAGACTCATTCGATTCTTAGACTCCCTCCTGTACAGTGTGTGACTCAGAGCTGCTTGCCTGAGCTCTGATTGGTTGTAGGCCGGGGTGGGCGGGGAGGGGAGGGGCTGGCTTCCACTCTAGGATCAGATTACGCTCCTCCCTCCCTGCTGCGGCGTCTCTCTGCTCTGCTATCTGACTGAGCTGTTTCACACGGATCAGCTCAGTCAGAGGAATCGACTCCTCCGGTTCAGTGGAACGATTCGTTCATGAACCGGACATCACTAGTGGGGGGGGGGGCCCGCTGTGGTGCGCACCGCACAGCTCCCATGCCCCGCCGCAATATTCGGCTACAGTGCGGTAACTAAGGCCAAGTGCTGCTTGGGCCCCCCAGGAGCAACTGGGCCGGGGGCAGCTGCCCCTTTTGCCCTGCGGTAAAGACGGCCCTGTCTGCAGAAGTTGCGGGTTGATGGCTGGTCGGACCCCAGACCCCTGAGGGGGAAGACAAAGAAATCATAACCTGGGACCAGGGGAGGCTGTATAGGCAAAGTATTCCCACTGGCCCCCAACAGCATATCTTTGAAGACAGGCAACTAATGGTACCTCGGCAGTTCCGGGAGCAACTCCTACAGATTGCCCACGAGATACCACTAGCTGGTCACCTAGGGATAAGTAAAACGAAAAGCCGTTTAAAGCATAACTTTTACTGGCCCGGTTTGGGGAATAATTTGGCAGATTACTGCCGTTCCTGTATTGTGTGCCAAAGGATGGGGAAGGCAGGACCTGTGCATCAGGCCCCCCTCATCCCTTTGCCCATCATTGAGGAGCCTTTCCAGAGGATTGCTGTGGATATTGTGGGGCCCTTGGCCGTACCCAGCAGCTCGGGAAAACGCTTCATCTTGACCGTAACCCAGAGGCCGTCGCATTATCATCCGTCAGGGCTGACAAGGTGGCAGATGCACTTCTCACCATCTTTTCCCGTGTGGGATTCCCCAGAGAGATGCTCACGGATCAGGGGACCCAGTTTATGTCCAATCTTATGCAGAGCCTCTATAATAAAATACAGGTGCAACACCTGGTAGCTAGTCCGTATCACCCGCAGAAAAACGGTCTCTGCGAGCGATTTAACGGGACCCTCAAGCAGATGCTCAAAATGCTTGTGGATACCCATGGGAGGGACTGGGAGCATTATCTACCGCACCTGCTATTTGCCTACAGAGAGGTACCTCAGGCCTCAACGGGTTTCTCACCCTTTGAGCTCCTGTATGGGAGGAGGTTACGGGGGCTCTTAGATCTCCTGAAGGAATCATGGGAGGTAGAATTGATTTCACCTGAAGTCTCTGTAATCAACTATGTCCTAAAATTCTGGGAAAGAATGCAGGAACTGACCGCTATTGTACATGAGAACATGGAATCAAAAGAGATGGTACGATAGAAATGCCAGGGAGAGGGTGTACGAGGTTGGTCAGAAGGTATGGGTGCTGGTCCCTATGACCCAGAACAAACTCCAGGTGGCATGGGAAGGCCTGTATCCCATTCATGAATGCTTAAATGACGTGGACTCTGTAGTCACGATCGATCATGTTCGCAAGAAGCACAAAGTCTTTCATGTGAATATGATCAAGGCGCATCATGACAGGGATACGTCCGTCCTGCCGGTCTGCAGTTTACCAGAGGAGGGGGAAAGTGACACCCTGCTGGATTTAGTGGCTGCAGCACAAGAGGTAGGTTCCCTTGAGGATGCTGTAGTTAGCTCACAGCTGTCCGAGTTTCAGAAATCCCAGCTGTGGGAGGTACTTAACCCGTTTCTCAACACTGTTACAGGGAGACCTGGAAGGACTCCCCTGGACACTCACCACGTGGACACTGGGGATCATCTGCTGATTAGACAAACGGCCTATTGATTCTCCATAGAGGTGAGAGCGGACATGAAGAGAGAGGTAGAGGAAGAGGGCTGGGCGTGATCCAGGAATCTCAAAGTGCGTGGGCATCACCTGTAGTACTTGTCCCCAAAAAGGATAAGACCACACGTTTTTGCGTGGACTACAGGAAGCTAAATACCATCACCGTTTTTGATGCGTACCCAATGCCCCACATAGATGAGCTGTTGGACCAGCAAGCCAGTGCCCAGTACATAACCATTATGGACTTGAGTAGGGGGTATTGGCAGATTCCCATGTCCCCTGGGGCCCAGGAGAGATCTGTCTTCATCACTCCTTTTGGGCTCTATGAGCCCTTTGGCATGAAGAATGCCCCTGCCACATTCCAGCGCTTGGTGAATCAGCTGTTGGCCAAGTTTGAAGGGTTTGCCTTGCTTACCTGTATGACATAGCTGTGTTCAGTCAGACCTGGGAGGATCACTTGACCCACCTGTCACAGGTGCTCAAGCGAATCCAGGGTGCAGGACTGACCATCAAGCATGGAAAGTGCCAGATAGACATGTCTGAGGTGCAGTACCTTGGGCACCAGGTAGGTGGAGGGACTCTTAAACCAGAGCCAGGGAGAGTAGATGCATCTCCAATTGGCCTACCCCTAAGACTAAAAAGCAGATTATGTCCTTCTTAGGGACAGCTGGGTACTATAGGAAATTTGTCCCCAACTATAGCACCCTAGCAAAACCTTTGACAGACCTCATAAAGAAGAAGCTACCACAAATAGTTAACTGGACTGCGAGAGGTATCTGTCAGCATTGAAATCTGCTCTTGGTAGCTCTCCAGTCTTGCAGAGCCCAGATTTTACCCACAAGTTTGTGGTTTAGACTGATGCTAGTGCCTATGGCCTAGGCGCAGTGTCAGCCAAGTGAATCCTGAAGGGGATGAGCACCCCATAATGTATTTGAGAGGAAAGTTCCTACAAAGGGAAGTGGCCTATGCCACTATAGAGAAAGAATGTCTGGCCATTGTATGGGCTTTACAGAAATTGCAGCTCTATGCAACCTACCTTTATGGGCGGAAGTTTACTGTGGTGACCGATCACAACCCCCTCAGGTTGGTTACATTGGGTGGCAGGTGACAACGGAAAACACTATGGCCTTTCAACACTATGACTTTACTATCCAGCACAAAAAGGGCAGTGATCATGGTAACACAGATGGGTTATCGCATCAGGGAGACGCGGCTGAGCATGGCTTGTGATATTGATTGCTAAATCAATGATCCCATGCCATGTCTTGAAGGGGGAGGTGTAACGAAATCCGAGGTAATAGCTGATTGTATAGCAGTGGCTGTTGATCTATTAAGTAAATGCAAGTTGTACCTCCAGACACTCCACCTTCTCAGAGGAAGCTCTATTTAACACTGGCCTGCTAATTACAAGCTATTTTGGGCACACTAATGAAAACCTGGAAGGGAGATATTAAAAATGCGGAGCAACCCCAGACATGTTGTCTGCTAGACCAGCGGGTGGTCTAACCCATTCAATAGATGAATGAAATAATATCAGAAGCCATAACTCCGACCTCATAACACCCACATCCTCAGAACCCTGATAATTGTGTTCAGCCTGACATGGGCTTCGGGCAGAGTCTATACACGCCATACTGAACATGAGACGTTTCTCGGTATTCAGGATCTGGCCTTCTGGAAATCATAACTCGATCATATTTGGTGTCTGTATGACCGGGACAAAGCGACTCAGATTATGGGATCGTACCTGTACTCACAGTCCATGTCATATGGCGAGGAATCACTGTGATTCAGAGTGCGACATCGTTCAGCCTTGTTGGAAGGTGGGTCAAAAACCTGAATAATATCAGACATCCCAGAAGGCCGGACCGAAAGGAGGGAGGTTCTCTCACAGCCCACCCCTTGGCTTAGGGGGGATAAAAAAGAGTGTTTGGGAACAGGTAATTGTCAGCCATTTTGAGGATCCACATCGTTTGGAGTGACTGCCCATATCTTTTTCTGTCCCCACAGCCGGAATATAACTGCTGCATCTCAGTGAGCCAATATTCTGTATTTTATCCCTTTTATTTTATATGTTTTACTGCATTGTTATTGTATGTATATTTCTATCTTTTATCTGACAATTTCTTTTTGTATTGCACTGCACTATTGTGTATTCAATTAAAAAATTGATAAGTCCCTTCCTTGTGGTCTTATAGACCTTGCTCTTTCTGAGGGAATAACGTTACCAGTAGTGTTTCAGAGGATTTTAGGTCCCATATAGCTGACCTGAGTTACGGTGTTAAATTTGGGTTGAGAGAATATCTGAGTATAGGCCCCTATTGCCTTATAGTATAGGTGGTGGCAGCTATTGTGATAGAAAATATTGGGGTGTTAGAATCTAGGGGAGTAAGTTAGCAAAATTCCGTCATCTAGAATAGGTGGGTGGGAATTTCTGTGGTAACTTGATGAGCTCACTAGTATAATTCACCCCAGTGACGTGATACGAGAGTAGGGATCGTGACAAAGTGAAAATGAAAAATTATCGCGCATTGTAAAAGCTTTGAATGATCGAACGACAAGCAATAATCGTTTAGTTTGTCATTCTTGTGATCTCTGATCAAGACACCAAAATCATCGCTCATCATCCAGAATTCCACAAATGTAAACAGCACAGACTATTTCACAGTGGGTGTGGAATGCAACTGTCTGCCTGACAAACGATCTATTACACGCTCAGACTCACAAATTTTTACACTATACTCTGCACATCTAAAGGGTGTTAGCCCAGCTCCCCGTACCTGCGATTCTGTCCCCATACGCAGGTACGGGCACCAGGCTTCTGAACTCCTTCTTAGCTATGGTTTGCATTCCTGTCACCAGCATTTCCCTCCCTCCAGTTCATTGTGTATATTTACGATCTGTGCAGGTGTATCTCTCCTCCCTTTGTGAGGCAGCCTGCACATGCCCTCTATCTTCCCCTGCATATAGCTGGTCTGCAGGAGGCATTAAAAGGCGCCTACTTCTACAGGAAGGTGCCTGAGGAACCAAGGTTTCTAGCTTGTCTAGTTTCCTGATTGAGCGAAGGTGTTCTGTTGGTTCTTGTCATTCTGTATATCGGACTTCGGATTACGTTTTACAGACTTTGCCTGATTGCCACCTGCCCTGACCCTGATCTATGTTTATGGACTTTACCTGACTGCCGCCTGCCGTGACTTCTGCCTTCGTACCCTGAATATGCCTCGGTCTGATCAGCCTCTGACCTTCCAGCATCTACTGGGTGTATAAACAGTGCCATATTCTGGACGTGTATCTGGCTGAGCCGCAGGTTTACAGGTGTTCTCTAAAACTGGGAACTCCTTTTCATATTTACATACAAGGGTTAAAAAATGGACTCGCCTTTCACCGGCTTTCTGAGCTCCCTTATCCTCCCTCCACTTCTGGTCCCCATTGGACCGGAAGTGTGACATGACATCTACAGTCGTGGCCAAAAGTTTTGAGAATTACATAAATATTGGAAATTGGAAAAGTTGCTGCTCAAGTTTTTATAATATCAATTTGCATATACTCCAGAATGTTATGAAGAGTGATCAGATGAATTGCATAGTCCTTCTTTGCCATGAAAATTAACTTAATCCCAAAAAAACCTTTCCACTGCATTTCATTGCTGTCATTAAAGGACCTGCTGAGATCATTTCAGTAATCGTCTTGTTAACTCAGGTGAGAATGTTGATGAGCACAAGGCTGGAGATCATTATGTCAGGCTGATTGGGTTAAAATGGCAGACTTGACATGTTAAAAGGAGGGTGATGCTTGAAATCATTGTTCTTCCATTGTTAACCATGGTGACCTGCAAAGAAACGCGTGCAGCCATCATTGCGTTGCATAAAAATGGCTTCACAGGCAAGGATATTGTGGCTACTAAGATTGCACCTCAATCAACAATTTATAGGATCATCAAGAACTTCAAGGAAAGAGGTTCAATTCTTGTTAAGAAGGCTTCAGGGCGTCCAAGAAAGTCCAGCAAACGCCAGGATCGTCACCTAAAGAGGATTTAGCTGTGAGATCGGAGTGCCACCAGTGCAGAGCTTGCTCAGGAATGGCAGCAGGCAGGTGTGAGCGCATCTGAACGCACAGTGAGGCGAAGACTTTTAGAAGATGGCCTGGTGTCAAGAAGGGCAGCAAAGAAGCCACTTCTCTCCAAAAAAAACATCAGGGACAGATTGATCTTCTGCAGAAAGTATGTGTCACGGATGGTGTACAGGAAACAAGACAATGCAATATAATCAATGACTCACTGGATCCACAACTAAGGAACAAAAGAGAGAGCCTTGCATGGACCTGGCAGACTCTCCCTGACTGCTCAGCGTATGCGAACACCCCAAAGGTGAATGGTCGCATATCCACGTACCTCGACTATCTAACACCTGAAGACCCTACAATAGTGAGGGGACACGACCACCGGCTCCTACACAGACACGGAGGGAGTCAGGGTCACCTGGATCCAGCAGACAGAAAATCACAAATACATATACAGCACTTATCTTGCAGACGACTGGGAACTAGGAACAGCATGCACACACACTCCAGGAAGTTGTATAAGCCGCACACTACTGCATTATGGGGAGGAATTTAAAGGGAAGCAATCAGTCCAACTGCATGACAGCTGAGATAGGCTAACGAGATGAGGAGCTGAAACCAAAACAAAGAAAACTCAAGGAGGAGGTTCTGAACGGTTTCTGTCAGAGCTTCTCAGCTGTCTGGTTGTGACAGTACCCCTCCCTCTACGAGTGGACTCCGGACACTCAGAGCCCACCTTCTCAGGATGGGACCTATGGAAAGCCCTGATGAGACGAGTGGCCTTAATGTCCGTCACTGGGACCCACATCCTCTCCTCAGGACCATAACCTTCCCAATGAACGAGGTACTGGAGAGAACCGCGGACAAGACGAGAATCCACAATCCTAGAGACCTGAAATTCAAGATTCCCATCAACCATAATCGGAGGAGGAGGCAAAGGCGAGGGTACAATGGGTTGAACATAAGGTTTCAATAAGGACTTATGAAAAACATTATGGATCTTCCAAGTCTGAGGAAGATCAAGACGGTAGGCAACAGGATTGATGACAGACAGGATCTTGTAAGGCCCAATAAACCTAGGACCCAACTTCCAGGAGGGAACCTTCAATTTGATATTCTTGGTAGACAACCACACCAGATCACCAACATTCAGGTCCGGACCAGGCACACGTCTCTTATCTGCCACACGCTTATATCTCTCACTCATGCTCTTTAGATTATCCTGAATCTTTTGCCAAATAGATGACAAAGACGAGGAGAATCTGTCCTCATCAGGTAAACCAGAAGACCCCTCTCCCGAGAAAGTCCCAAACTGCGGATGAAACCCATATGCACCAAAAAATGGTGACTTATCAGAGGACTCCTGACGACGGTTATTTAAAGCAAACTCAGCAAGGGACAAAAAAGAACACCAATCCTCCTGATTCTCCGCCACAAAACAGCGCAGATATGTCTCCAGATTCTGATTGACGCGCTCTGTCTGGCCATTCGACTGCGGGTGGAAAGCAAAAGAGAATGACAACCGAACCCCCAAGCGAGAACAGAAAGCCTTCCAGAATCTGGAAACAAACTGCGTGCCCCTATCAGAGACTATGTCTGAAGGAATACCATGCAATTTGACAATGTGGTCAATAAATGCCTGCGCCAGCGTCTTAGCATTGGGCAAACCAGGAAAAGGGATGAAATGCACCATTTTGCTAAAACGGTCCACCACCACCAGAATCACAGTCTTCCCCGAGGAACGAGGCAGGTCCGTTATGAAGTCCATGGACAGATGTGTCCAAGGACGGGAAGAAATGGGTAAGGGAAGGAGAGGACCTGATGGCCGTGAATGAGGGACTTTGGCACGAGCGCAAGTCTCGCAGGCTGCCACAAAACCCTCAACCGACTTACGAAGCGCAGGCCACCAGAATCTCCGAGCGATGAGATCCAGTGTGGCTCTTGCCCCCGGGTGCCCAGCAAGGACCGTATCGTGGTGTTCCTTAAAAATCTTGTGTCTCAAAGCGAGAGGCACAAACAACCTCCCAGGAGGACAAAGATCAGGAGCCTCTGACTGGGCTGCCTGCACCTCTGCCTCCAATTCAGGAAAAAGAGCAGAGACCACCACACCTTCAGCCAAAATGGGACCCGGGTCTTCAAAATTCCCACCTCCCGGAAAACAACGTGACAGGTCATCTGCCTTCACATTCTTAACCCCAGGGCGGAACGTGACAACAAAATTAAACCTTGAAAAGAACAAAGACCATCTGGCCTGTCTCGGGTTCAGACGCTTGGCTGACTCCAAGTAGGCCAGATTTTTATGGTCAGTAAACATGGTAATAGGGTGTCTGGCTCCCTCTAGCCAATGGCGCCATTCCTCAAAAGCCAACTTGATGGCCAACAATTCCCTATCTCCCACATCATAATTTCTCTCTGCGGAGGAGAGTTTTTTTCGAGAAAAAGGCACACGGTTGCCATTTGGCAGGAGAGGAACCCTGAGACAAGACCGCACCCACCCCTACCTCAGAAGCATCAACCTCAACTATGAAGGGTAAAGAAATATCAGGTTGTACCAGGATGGGAGCGGAAGCAAAACTCTCCTTGATATTAGAAAAGGCCTTACGCGCCTCTACCGACCAGGAAGAAAAATCTACCCCCTTTCTGGTCATATCAGTGAGTGGTTTAACAACAGAGGAATAATTCAAAATAAACTTCCTGTAATAATTGGCAAAGCCCAAAAAACGCATCAGCGCCTTCTGATTCTCAGGAAGCTCCCACTCAAGCACAGCGCGGACCTTCTCGGGGTCCATGCGAAAACCAGAAGCGGATAGAAGAAACCCCAGAAATTGAATTTCTGGAACCGCAAACACACATTTTTCCAGTTTCGCGTATAATTTATTCTCCCGCAGGATGAGCAAGACCTGACGTAGGTGTTCCTTATGAGTTTTGAAATCAGGAGAAAAAATCAAAATGTCATCCAAATACACTAATACAAATTTTCCCATTAAATGATAAAAAATGCTGTTCACGAAATGCTGAAAAACGGCTGGGGCATTCATCAAACCAAAAGGCATAACCAAATTCTCAAAATGGCCCTCAGGGGTATTAAAGGCCGTCTTCCATTCGTCTCCTTCTCTGGCCCTGACCAGGTTGTATGCCCCTCTTAGATCTAATTTGGAAAAGACTTTAGCCCCAACAACCTGGTTAAACAGGTCCGGGATCAGAGGAAGCGGATAAGGGTCACGAATAGAGATACTGTTCAGCTCCCTGAAATCCAGACAAGGTCTTAAAGAACCATCTTTTTTCTTAACAAAGAAAAAACCAGCGGCAACAGGTGACTTCGAGGGTCGTATGTGTCCTTTTCTCAGACTCACAGAGATATAAGCACGCATAGCGACCCTCTCAGGTTGGGAAAGATTGTATAAACGAGATTTAGGCAGCTTGGCACCTGGGATGAGATTAATAGGGCAATCGTACTCCCTGTGCGGGGGCAAATCCTGAACTCCACTCTCAGAGAAGACATCCGAAAATTCAGAGAGGAAAGGTGGTACAGTCTTAGTAGAAACCTCTGAAACAGATGTCGTGAGGCAATTCTCTCTGCAAAAGTCACTCCAACCATTTATTTGCCTCGCTTGCCAATCAATGGTGGGGTTATGTTTAGTGAGCCAGGGTAGCCCCAACACTAGAGGAGTAGGCAAACCGCTAAGGACGAAACATGACACATCCTCAACATGAGCATCACTCACAATTAAACGGATATTGTGAACTATGCCCTTTAATGATTTCTGAGAAAGTGGAGCGGAATCAATAGCAAAAACAGGAATATCCTTTCCCAAAGTGCATACCTGGAAACCATGAGTTATTGCAAATTGATTATCAATGAGATTGACAGCTGCTCCACTATCCACAAAAATCTCACAAAAAATGCTCTTGCTCTCTAGCGCCACCCTAGCAGGCAGGACAAAACGGGAACTACAAGCAAACGGAAAACCTTCAATTTCCGCCTCAACCCTGCCAATAGTAACAGACGGAACATTTTTAAAAGATTTTTTCCTTTTTGTTCCTTTATTACTCCCAGAAAACTGCCTGTATCTCCTAGAGGGACAAACATTTGCCAAATGATTTATACCTCCACAACAAAAACAAACCCTCCCATGCGAGCTGAATCTTCTATTGTCAGAGGCAATCAACCCCAGCTGCATGGGCTCCTGCTCAGAAGGGGCTGACAGCGACTGAGACCCCTGCGCACAGAATGAGACCGCTGCACTGTCCCGGGACTGAGTATGACAGGAAGGAGAGATCTCTCCTCTCTCTCTAAGAGGCCTGTCAATACGAACGGCCTGAGACATAGCAGAGTCCAAGGAGATAGGCCTCTCATGAAAGGAAAATGCATCTTTCAATCCCTCTGAAAGACCATGGCAAAATTGACTTCGGAGTGCAGCATCATTCCAACCAGTATCAGCTGCCCATCTCCGAAATTCTGAGCAGTATATCTCTGCGGATTGTTTAACCTGGCATAACAGACGTAGTCTAGACTCAGCCAGAGCAATATGATCCGGATCATCATATATCTGACCCAGGGCTAAAAAGAATTCATCCACTGAACGGAGGGGCCGTGCCCCCTCCGGCAGCGAAAAGGCCCAGGACTGAGCGTTACCCCTGAGCAGCGATATAATGATCCCCACCCTCCGTTCCTCATCACCAGAGGAATGGGGAAGAAGGCGAAAATGGGGTTTGCAAGCCTCTCTAAAACGCACAAAATTCTCACTACCCCTGGAGAACGTATCCGGGAGCGAGATCTTAGGCTCAGAACAAACTCCATGAATGCAAACTGAATCGGTCACTTGAAACTGAGAAAAAGTCTTACGGAGATCAGCTACCTCCAATAAAAGACCCTGTAAACGTTCAGCCAAAAGTGAAACCGGATCCATGCTTGAGACGGTTTTGGCGGCTTATAATGTCACGGATGGTGTACAGGAAACAAGACAATGCAATATAATCAATGACTCACTGGATCCACAACTAAGGAACAAAAGGGAGAGCCCTGCATGGACCTGGCAGACTCTCCCTGACTGCTCAGCGTATGCGAACACCCCAAAGGTGAATGGTCGCATATCCACGTACCTCGACTATCTAACACCTGAAGACCCTACAATAGTGAGGGGACACGACCACCGGCTCCCTACACAGACACGGAGGGAATCAGGGTCACCTGGATCCAGCAGACAGAAAATCACAAATACATATACAGCACTTATCTTGCAGACGACTGGGAACTAGGAAGAGCATGCACACACACTCCAGGAAGTTGTATAAGCCGCACACTACTGCATTATGGGGAGGAATTTAAAGGGAAGCAATCAGTCCAACTGCATGACAGCTGAGATAGGCTAACGAGATGAGGAGCTGAAACCAAAACAAAGAAAACTCAAGGAGGAGGTTCTGAACGGTTTCTGTCAGAGCTTCTCAGCTGTCTGGTTGTGACAGTATGGTGAATGGACTGCTGAGGACTGGGACAAAGTCATATTCTCCGATGAAGCCTCTTTCCGATTGTTTGGGGCATCTGGAAAAAGGCTTGTCCGGAGAAGAAAAGGTGAGCGCTACCATCAGTCCTGTGTCATGCCAACAGTAAAGCATCCTGAGAGCATTCATGTGTGGGGTTGCTTCTCATCCAAGGGAGTGGGCTCACTCACAATTTTGCCCAAAAACACAGCCATGAATAAAGAATGGTACCAAAACACCCTCCAACAGCAACTTCTTCCAACAATCCAACAACAGTTTGGTGAAGAACAATGCATTTTCCAGCACGATGGAGCACCATGCCATAAGGCAAAAGTGATAACTAAGTGGCTTGGGGACCAAAACGTTGACATTTTGGGTCCATGGCCTGGAAACTCCCCAGATTTTAATCCCATTGAGAACTTGTGGTCAATCCTCAAGAGGCGGGTGGACAAACAAAAACCCACTAATTCTGACAAACTCCAAGAAGTGATTATGAAAGAATGGGTTGCTATCAGTCAGGAATTGGCCCATAAGTTGATTGAGAGCATGCCCAGTCGAATTGCAGAGGTCCTGAAAAAGGGCCAACACTGCAAATACTGACTCTTTGCATAAATGTCATGTAATTGTCGATAAAAGCCTTTGAAACGTATGAAGTGCGTGTAATTATATTTCACTACATCACAGAAACAACTGAAACAAAGATCTAAAAGCAGTTTAGCAGCAAACTTTGTGAAAACTAATATTTGTGTCATTCTCAAAACTTTTGGCCACGACTGTACATGCACTTCCCTCCTGCTGGCCAGTCAATGTCCTCAGTGGTTACAGAGCCATTGCTAAGGGTATGACCACATGGTGTGGCCATGTTGCACATCAATTAACTATAATGATAGTAGAAACAATACGGTATTGACCGCAGAACTCAAATGCAGGTGGCTGTGTCCCAAGCACAGCCACTATATGTGGAGTTGACATACCCTAAGCTCTGGGACTTCACTGAACTACAGTAAAAGCTATTATCCACAAAAGGAGAAAGCAGTTTCCAGTTCCAGTTCCCAGGAGTGGGCAGCCTACCAAGAGCGCATTCACGAGGTCACAAATGAATCCAAATGAGCATGCAAAGAACTCGAGGACTCACTTGCCTCAGTTAATTTCACTTTGCTCAATTAAAAAATAAGATGGACTCTGGACAAAAATGACATCCATGGTAAAGTTGCAAGGCACAAACCACTGTTGTTTTTGTGGAATATAGTGGCTCATCCCACTTGTCACTGTGGTAATGGTGCCCTGCTGTAAGTGATTCACCTGATCCCTTGGTTTGAACAAATATATATTATAATCAGCAGGCACTCACCATCTGTATTTCACAAATATAACACATTTATTGAAATGATTAATTTGGTAAAATTTGTTATTACTCTAAAATATATGACCTAAAACTTTACATTCACTTTACATACAACATATAAAATTATACGCTATTTGCATAAACCATGACCATATAACCAATTTCAAAAAGAGTAGAAAATTCAAATGATAAAAAGAATCAAATATAATATCGAATAAAAATATCAATTAGGATTATTTCGAAGATATCACATAGACCATGACCATATAACCAATTTCAAAAAGAGTAGGGAAATCGGATAAAAAGAATCGAGTAAAATATCGGATAAAATTATCGCATAGGATTGTTTTGAAGAAATTTTTTCGGGTAAAATTCGAATAAGAATTCAAGCATCCATTTATCATCCAAGGTGTATTTGTCTATATGTTCTTGTTATACATTAGTAAGTCAATACAAAATTCCGTACAGAAAGTGCGTAGTTGCAATGTTTATGATAAACCAAAAACGATATAGTCATTTAACGTTGATAGCTTTGGTTTATACGCTGAAATATCTGTTATTTTCAATTGAACCACTCTGGCTGTGCAGTTATGATCAATGAGTGTCTTTCGAATTAGCAATGCGATTTTTCTTATATAAGATTAAATAGTCAATTGTTTGTACTTGTATAGAATTTGATGGTGCTTACTGCAGAGGCGTCCCTCCCGCAGTATAGCTACTCACCCAAACCCAGAACTTTTTGTCTTTTCTTTTCATATGGTTCTCAGCTGTTGGCGTCCCACGTGGTAGTATATGGACACGTGTATTTCTTCTATGAAAGAGATGCTGGAGAAAAGACAAAGTTGTGGTGTTTGTCTTTTATAATTCCAACTTTTTCGAATGTGCACTTCTTGGTCCTGCAGGATATATTTCTGTGGTAGTTTGGTTCCTTTAGCCCGCCAGACGCGTTTCGAGGTGTCCTCACCTCTTCATCAGTGGCTTGAATGGGAACCAAACTGTTTTCTCTTTATATATAGTGTCGATGGTTACATCGAAGACCTGGATTTTCATGGTTTATGCAAATAGTGTATCATTTTATATGTTGTATGTAAAGTGAATGTAAAGTTTTAGGTCATATATTTTAGAGTAATAACAAATTTTACCAAATTAATAATTTCAATAAATGTGTTATATATGTGAAATACAGATGGTGAGTGCCTGCTGATTATAATATATATTTGTACAAATCACTGTTGATAAAAAAAACCCACAAAAAACAACAACACACAAGACTCCAGTATCTATATGGCCTCTAAGACCTTTGGAATAATATTTTGAGGACTGATAAGAACATCATACCAACAGTCAACAGTAAATCTAATGCCAGTGTGTCATAGTCAGGGTGGGTCTAAATTGGTAGCGGGTTGAGTCAAAACAAGTAGGCAGGGTCAGCAAACTATCTGTTTGAGACACATTAGTGGGGCCAATTCAAAAATAAAATGTAATATTTGTTTAAGACAATAGATCAGAGCTCTCCAACCCCTATAAACAGCTTTATGGTCAAATATGGAGCAGCATAATTTTATATACAACCCTATAGTGATATGTGGAGCCCAGTCGTTACATATATTGTTCTATAGTGAAACAAAGATCACCATAACTATGTATATAGAGCCCTATAGTGATATATTGAGCACTATTATTACACATACAACTCTACATTAATACATAACACCCTATATAGAAACCTGTTAACCAATAGGAGGAGCCCTACTAAATTGTGTGACCAGACAGATGTTGTGTCATCTACATAGACTGTGCTTGTTTTTATTACAACTGAGCTGCTGAATCAGTTATAACCTCATAAACTGACTGGTCCACTGGGATTTTCCCTGTAGAGTCAATAGGCAATCCAGCCCCCATAGTAAATGGAAATCACTCCACTGGCTACTTGGAGGCATTGACAACTGACAATATCGTTGATTTGTACAAAAATCCAGTCAACCTAATTTACAAAAAATGTAGGGGGGAAGAAATAACCTGGGAAGAGAATAACCAAAATAAGTAATGAAATGGTATAAAACCCACTAGTGACTCAGGCCTTCTCTAAAATAACATCATTAAAAATGTGTAAACTGAGAATAGGTAAAGCAAAAAAAATATGGATATTAGAAACAAAGTGTGTGCCTAGTATTTGTTATATACATATAAGGATCTGGAATTGGATTCTTAGCCACCTACGTTATATATTACAATTTAAAAACTCCTCTAATGTCCCCTCAACATGTTTTTCCGCATCCCATTTGTGTCCTATTCCCCCGATGATGCTGCAGATATGACAAAACATTTCAAAACTCCTCCCCATCTGGACATGGCCTTATAGCTAAAGACATAGACCGAAATCTCTAATAGTGTTGGGCGCGAATATTCGAATATCGAATTTTTTTAGCGAATATCGGCACTTCGTTAATTCGCGAATATTTCGAATATGGTGATATAAATTCGATATTTCGAATATTCGATTTTTTTTTTATTTTTTTTTATTGTTATATTTTTTTCTTTCCTACTTCCTAAAGTTGCTCTTGCCTGTCCTTTGTATTCCTGTCTTCCTGGCTGCTCCAGTCATTGCCCTTTGCCGCTTCTGCCGACTTCCGTGCTCATGGAGCGTCCCCATCACCATGGGAACGTCTCCATATACTAGAATGTACTGTCGGATTTGAGAATTACGTGTAAAATCGCAATTCGATTATTTCAAGTTTTGATAATCGATTTTCGATTTTAACAGCGCTGCAACTTGGACCTGGTTTCAGTGGTTTACTATGGTTGGCTTGGTAGAATTAGCGAATATGACGAATGTATTCGTCATATTCCACAAAACGAAGATAACGAAGTATTCTGCATCTTCGTTTTAGCTATCTATTCAACAACCTCGCTAATTCTAGCAATCATATAGGAAAGTTTACTATAGAGACAGCTAAGTTTAATTCGCTATGCGATTATATTACTTTGCTTTTTTTTATAAATAGAATAATTATCAGGTATAATTATTCTATTTATTAAAAATAAAAGAAAAAAGTCATATAATCGCATAGCGAATTAAACTTGGCTGTCTCTATAGTAGACTGCTATATGATTGGCTTGCTAGAATTAGCGAAGGAATAGGTAGCTAAAACGAAGATGCAGAATACTTCGTTATCTTCGTTTTGTGGAGTATGACGAATACATTCGTCATATTCGCTAATTCAACCAAGGTCCAAGTAGAAATCGCAATTCGATGAATTCAAGTTATAATAATCGAATTGCGATTTCAACTTTTTAACGTATATTATTGCAAGAAGCGGGGTGGAATCGATCGGCGATCGAAAATGGGCAAAATTTTATTTCAAAAGGATGAAGAAGAAATTATTCTCACTGTTATGTCAGAACAATATCTAGCATTAGCAACACTCGACCATAAGGCTACTTTCACATTTGCGTTCGGGGCTCCGCTTGTGAGCTCCGTTTGAAGGCTCTCACAAGCGGCCCCGAACGCATCCGTCCAGCCCCAATGAATTCTGAGTGGATGCGGATCCGCTCAGGATGCATCAGTCTGGCGTCGTTCAGCCTCCGCTCCGCTCAGCAGGCGGACACCCAAACGCAGCTTGCAGCGTTTTGGTGTCCGCCTGGCCGTTTGGAGGCAAACGGATCCGTCCAGACTTACAATGGAAGTCAATGGTGGCGGATCCGTTTCAATTTCACACAATATGACTCAATTTTCGAACGGATCCGTCCCCCATTGACTTTCAATATAAAGTCAGTTTTTTTTTGTTTTTGCGGGACAAGATGCATTTTTTAATGACACCATTTAATTTACCATGTTTTGTATTATAAAAAATTGTTTTCTATGTAAAATTGGGAAAGGGTGGTGATTCTAACTTTTAATATAGTGTTGTTTATTAAACTTTATTTAACTTTTTTTTTTACAGCAATTAGCCCCCATAGGCTAATTGATCCCATCTTCTATTCACTATAATAGAGATTTATTACGGTGAATAGGATTTTTACACACTCCATTCTGCGCTATGCCTCGTGCATAGCTCAGTATGGAGAAAGCCATGTCAGGCCTGAATAGCTTCAGCAGCGTCCATGCTGCCATGGCAACCGATCGGAGCCCCGCAATTTCACTGCAGTGGCTCCGATTGGAAGGAAGATGGAGGCGCACATGTCACAGGTGCCGCAATGAGCCTTGATCGCGGTACCCGAGGGGTTGAATGGCAGGGGCGGCGCGATCGTCGCTTCCTGTTAGTGCGGCCGGATGTTGGCTGTATCATATAGCCGGCAGATAGTGCGTATGGAGCGGGCTCACTGCAGAGGCCCGCTCAATACATCCCCTGTCACGCAATGACATACCTTTACCTGATAATCTGTGAAGGGGTTAAAGGCGTAACTACTTTTTGATTATTTTTTTTTTGTTGATATTTTTTTTTATATTTGTATAATAAATTAGGCCCAGATTAAATTGTCCGTACTGTAACCCCATTGGTTACAATAAAACAAAACACAACAAATTTTATAGAACAATAAAGTTTTATAAAACAATCTTTAAATAAATAAAAATATTAAGACTATAAACAAGATAACCCCAAAAAAACAAATGAAAAAAAAATTAAGGCAATTTTTTCATTGCTTCCAGCTTTTGGAGTAGTCCATCCAGTGCCTTTTTGTTGGCCTCCTCTGCTAGGGTCAGCTCATCCCTCACCCTTTTCATCTGGTGGCACTGTTCCCGCTGCACTTTTTTAATGTCTTTTAATAAGTTGTTTATTGCTGTAAAAGTAAAGGAAATATACATTTTCAATGTACTTTAAAAGACAATCATTGTTTGGTGTATAAAGCAGATGAAGCCCTGTCTGACCCAGGAAGAAGTACATCAGCGACTTAAAAAGATTAAAATAGACTACTCTCCAGGACCGGATGGCATACACCCCCGTATCCTAAGGGAATTAAGTAATGTCATAGCCAGACCCTTAATTCTGATATTTGTGGACTCTATACTGACAGGGAATGTCCCACAGGATTGGCGCATGGCAAATGTAGTGCCAATTTTCAAAAAGGGTCCAAAAACAGAGCCTGGAAACTATAGGCCGGTAAGTTTAACATCTGTTGTGGGTAAACAGTTTGAAGGTTTTCTGAGAGATGCTATGTTAGAGTATCTCAAGGGAAATAAGCAAATAACGCCATATCAGCATGGCTTCGTGAGGGATCGGTCATGCCAAACAAATTTAATCAGTTTCTATGAGGAGGTAAGTTCTAGACTTGACAGCGGCAAATCAATGGATGTCGTATATCTGGACTTCTCCAAAGCATTTGACACTGTACCACATAAAAGGTTAGTATATAAAATGAGAATGCTCGGAATGGGAGAAAACGTCTATGTGGGTAAGTAACTGGCTGAGTAATAGAAAACAGAGGGTGGTTATTAACGTTACACACTCAGATTGGGTCACTGTCACTAGTTGGGTACCTCAGGGGTCAGTATTGAGCCCTATTCTCTTCAATATATTTATTAATGATCTTGTAGAAGGCTTGCAAAGTAAAATATCAATTTTCGCAGATGACACTAAACTGTGTAAAGTAATTAACACTGAGGAGGACAGTATACTACTGCATAGGGATCTGGATAGATTGGAGGCTTGGGCAGAGAAGTGGCAGATGAGGTTTAACACTGATAAATGTAAGGTTATGCACATGGGAAGGAATAATGCAAGTCAACCGTACATACTAAATGGTAAAACACTCGGTAACACTGACATGGAAAAGGACCAATGAATTTTGGTTAAGCTGTAGAAACCAGTGTCAGGCAGCTGTTGTCAAGGCCAATAAGATAATGGGTTTCATCAAAAGGGGCATAGATGCCCGTGATAAGAACATAGTCCTACCACTTTACAAATCACTAGTCAGACCACACATGGAGTACTGTGTACAGTTCTGGGCTCCTGTAAACAAGGCAAACATAGCAGAGCTGGAGAGGGTCCAGAGGAGGGCAACTAAAGTAATAACTTGAATGGGGCAACTTCAGTACCCTGAAAGATTATCAAAATTAGGGTTATTTACTTTAGAAAAAAGACGACTGAGGGGAGTTCTAAGTAATATGTATAAATATATCAGGGGTCAGTATAGAGATCTATCCCATCATCTATTTATCTCCAGGACTGTGACTGTGACGAGGGGACATCCTCTGCGTCTGGAGGAAAGAAGGTTTGTACACAAACATAGAAGAGGATTCTTTACGGTAAGAGCAGTGATACTATGGAACTCTCTGCCTGAGGAGGTGGTGATGGTGAGTACAATAAAGGAATTCAAGAGGGGCCTGGATGTATTTCTGGAGCGTAATATTATTACAGGCTATAGCTACTAGAGAGGGGTCGTTGATCCAGGGAGTTATTCTGATTGGCTGATTTGAGTCGGGAAGGAATAATTTATTACCCTAAAGTGAGGAAAATTGGCTTCTACCTCACAGTTTTTTTTTTGCCTTCCTCTGGATCAACTTGCAGGATAACAGGCTGAACTGGATGGACAAATGTCTTTTTCCGGCCTTTTATACTATGTTACTATGTTAATCCATTATATATTGGTTTAGTTAGGATTAATAATAGTTATTTAGACTTTTGGTTTATGGACTTAGTAGTTAAGTTAATTTTTTATTGTATATTACTAACTTTATAGTGTTCATGTTTTATATTACTGTTGTGTGTTGTACGTTCTTTGTTGACAGTTTCATAGTTTTTACACCATTTTTTAGATAAATATTAATATTGTTTTGTGCACTTTATTTTTTAGTCTAATAAAATTTTTATATATTGTATGCTCGTTACATCCAATATTAAACAGTATGCCTCATTCTGATACTTTACGGAAATCTGTACACCAGTAACATCAGCTAGCTGTAAAAAAAACTTTACGTTGAATTAATTAGGGTCCGGGTTTTTGGACTGAGTGCCCAGACAGATATAGTGGCACAGGTCACTCCCGTACTCCATCAAGCCTTTTAAATAAAGTTAGGATTAAAAATGCTGTTCTTTTCAAGTGTGGACAGGAGATGTGAAAACTGAACCTGCAGAGAAATGAGCATGGTCTCTGACAGACCCTAAAGAGTGGTGATATACTAATCTTTTTGTTACACTGCTTGGAGTGAATGCAAAGTGGGGGACTTTAGGGTATGTAATATCTGAAGTCTGAATAACAATTATAGGTTGAACTTGAACTTGTTTATAATTTTTTTCTTGAATCAAATCTGCCTGTGGTGAAGACTAAACTGTCACCTGTTTGTGTGTGGGGACATTTTTTTAATTAAAACATCAACAGAATATATTTACCCTCCTGGCGGGGGGTGGTCACCAGCTCTTCTTCTTCCTCCTCCTCATCCTCCTGAACCGTCACCTCCTCTGCCTCAGGTGGGCTATGGGCCTGATGCCCTGATGTTCCTGGCTGCTCCTCTTCCTGCTCATCCTCCTCACCCTCCATCATCTCCTCTTCCACCACCTTCTTCTTATTAGAGCGCTTCGCTCTAACTTTAGGAAGAGGCACCCCTGTAATGAACAAATTTTTAAAAAATACCAAGAAAAAAAAAGCAAAGCAAAAAAAAAAAGCTAACGGTACACAAATTCATCTATGGTGGGATCTGGATGGGATAATGATTACCCCTATGTTTGATTTCACATGATTTGGTGTTAGATGAAACTATGAATGAAGTCTTTCAGATGGTTTACAGTTGAGTACGTTAATAGCTAGGATGAGGTAGCGGGGGGTATTGGTTCGCAAGGTACTGTTGCAGGGTTATTCCAATGAGGTGAACCAAGTCACCTGTTTTGACATTGGATAAGGTTTTACATCATATATCTGTATCTCTTTGTGAGTGTATGTATATATTTTAAAGGGAAAATAAGCTACGTGTCCCAACATTTAGCAAATTCGTGCTGGAGAACTTTTAGGCAGAAGAGAAAGCCAACTAAATTATTTATTGCAAATTTCCAACGTTACCATTGTACCAGAATACCAGTATAGTCTGTCTTACACACAATTATCATTTTGCTGTAACAGCCTGCCTACATTCAATATGCTGACTGTGCTGTTAATAGTGTGCCTGCGAAGCTGTATGGTAGGGAATGTGTAAAGCCGATTAGTACGCCTTAGACCTTTTCAAGGGTATGCGGCCCAAAGAGAGTGCCGCCTCTAGCACCCGTTCCATCGGTTCGACACCACTGAAGTAAATAATTAGTTGTAAAGGGATAGAAAAACTTATTTGCATAACTGAACACATAAATAACAATAGGTGGGTGATATAAAATTAATGTAAGCATCGTACCTGGACAATTTTTGTCTCTGACCTTTTTCACCAGATCCATTTTGTGTCGTTTAATGTCCGACCATTTTTTTAATATTGCCTCTTTTGAATGCACATTTCCATGCAGCTGCCACAGCCGGCGTGCCTCTCTCCGCACTATTGTTTGCTTCTCAAAACGGCATTTTATATCATCATATCCCTTTGACAACATAGTCTGCAAGATAATAGTGAAAGGATGTAATCCCTTAGTTTTAAAATACAATTATTAGTAATTATAGTCATGTTAACAAGCTAAAATATAATGTAATATCGAAACGGTAAAATAGTAGATATTTATCTGTTTCCCTATGGAAACTATATGAAAGTAAAAAAAAAATTATATTCAAGGCAAATATAAAACTAAACTCCACAGTGACCGCCCCATTAAGATTGACAAGAACTGTGGCCTCCCCTTTTAAGACAGACTTGAATAGTGAGTGCCCCTTTAAGAGTGACTAGAACTGTGGCCGCCCCTTTAAGAGTGACTTGAATAGTGACCGCCCCTTTAAGAGTGACAACAACTGTGGCCGCCCCTTTAAGAGTGACTTCAATAGTTACCGTCCCTTTAAGAGTGACAAGAACTGTGACCATCCCTTTAACAGTGACTAGAATTGTGGCTGCCCCTTTAAGAGTGACTACAACTGTGGACGCCCCTTTAATATTGACAATAACTGTGGCCGCCCCTTTAAGAGTGACTTGAATAGTTTCCGCCCCTTTAAGAGTGATTTGAATAGTGACCGTCCCTTTAAGAGTGACAATAACTGTGTCCGCCCCTTTAAGAGTGACTTGAATAGTGACCGCCCCTTTAAGAGTGACAGGAACTGTGGCCGCCCCTTTAAGGGTGTCTTCAATAGTGACCGTCCCTTTAAGAGTGACAAGAACGTCTGTGACCATCCCTTTAACAGTGACTAGAACTGTGGCTGCCCCTTTAAAAGTGACTACAACTGTGGCCGCCCCTTTAAGAGTGACAAGAACTTTGGCCGCCCCTTTAATAGTGACTAGAACTTTGCCCGCCCCTTTAAGAGTGACTTGAATAGTTACCGGCCCTTTAAGAGTGACAAGAAAGTTGGCTGCCCCTTTAAGAGTGACTTCAATAGTGACCGTTTCTTAAGAGTGACAAGAACTCTGCCCATCCCTTTAACAGTGATTAGAACTGGTGTTGCCCCTTTAACTGGGACTAAAACTGTGGCCGTCCTTAACAGTGACACTTTTTTCAGTAGAATCACTTACAGTTATCAAAGCTTCCAGCTCTTCTTGCTTGAAATTGCTCCTTGCCATTTTCGAATAAACTTCTCTTCGCTGTCTCTCTCCACTCCGTTTGCGATCCAAAGAGAAAGACAGGCACGCACGCACGGTCGCACAAACACTATTATGACGTATTTCCGCGATAACAAATCAAACAAGGTAGACTGTATAAGTTGAAATCGGAATTCGATTCATTCAGGTTATACCAATCGAATAGCGATTTCAACTTTTTACGTATATTCCTAATGCTTTAACTTCGTCTTTTCGAATATTCTTAATATATTGAAAGTTCAAATCGAAATTCGATTATTATAACTTGTATTAATCGAACTTTGATTTCAACTTGAGGCTGCTGATGGGTCTCTAATGGGATGGGTCTAGAATTAACGAACTTAACTGATATTGAATCTATCTGCTAATTTTCAATCACAATGTGATAATATTTTCTATTATTATTAATAATAAAATAACCACATTGCTAATCCAACTTTTATATTGCAATATTCTGACATACAGTACTATATTGTTTTATTAGATAATTCTACCAATACCACCTATCGCAAAATTTCCTAAGCAGGAATTGCAAACAATGCAATAAAAATTATTTGCATTTCGAATTCAACACTATTGCTAAAATATTCGTATTGCTTGTATTCTTATAGTTAACAAGTGACTACTACATCTTATGGGTTAAATGTCCA
Source organism: Bufo bufo (assembly GCF_905171765.1). Taxonomy (NCBI): domain Eukaryota; kingdom Metazoa; phylum Chordata; class Amphibia; order Anura; family Bufonidae; genus Bufo; species Bufo bufo. The sequence goes on from NC_053389.1 coordinate 535,775,273, forward strand.
CTATCGGTATTTTCTGACGGTCACGGACATTAGCGAGGGTTTATGCAGCCACACAAAGCAGGTGGCCACGGCGCCCCGCATAAGGATTGATCTATGTTTAATTATTCTGCAGGATGAAGTATAGCTACGTCATTGGCTGTGAAGTGGTAAATGATTATGTCACAAATAGGGATGAGCGAACCCGAACTGTATAGTTCGGGTTTCGTACCGAATTTTGTGGTGTCCGTGACACGGACCATCACACGAACATTTTCCTAAAAGTCTGGGTTCGGGTTCGGTGTTCGGCGCTTTCTTGGCGCTTTTGGAAAGGCTGCAAAGCAGCCAATCAACAAGCGTCATACTACTTGCCCCAAGAGGCCATCACAGCCTTGCCTACTATTGGCATGGCTGTTATTGGCCAGTGCAGCATGTGACCCAGCCTCTATATAAGCTTGCGTCACGTAGCGCTGCACGTCACTCTGCTGATTGAACCATAGGGAGAGGTTGCTGCTGCGACGTTAGGGCGAGATTAGGCAGATTAACTCCTCCAAAAGACTTCATTCAGAGATCGATCTACAGCTGTTGATCATTGAACTGCTGCTATTCAATTGCTCAGTGTTTTTAGGCTGCCCAGAGCATTTTTCAGTCACTTTTTTATGGAGTGATCGGCGGCCATTTTGTGTCTTGTGGTGCGCCAGCACAAGCTGCCACCAAGTGCATTTAACCATCAATAGTGTGGTTATTTTTTGCTATATCCTACATCAGGGTCAAGCTTTCATCAAGTGCATTTAACCATCAATAGTGTGGTTATTTTTTGGACATATACTACATCGGGGGGCAAGTTGAGCCTGTCACCCAGCGCCTAAAAAATAGGCCTCACATTTATATTCATCCAAATCAGTACTGTTTTAGCTGGTCAAGTTGTTTTTAGTGACCGTCAAAGCACAGTTGTTGTTCTGGGGTTGAAAAACAATTCCCAAATTTGCAATTAACAAATTAGTGGTATCTGCTGGATCAGGCCTACTTGAAATCTATCCCTAAAAGGGTATATTAGATTAAAGGTGCTGATAGGGTAATTCTCAAGAACTTAACACACACGCTACAGTGCAGGTCCAAGTCTAATTCTGTGATTAAACGTATACCTGTCACCCTCGCCTAAATAATAGGCCTCACATTTATATTCATCCAAATCTGTCATTACTGGTGTGCCTGTATTAGTGCAATACGGTACCTAAATACATAGCCAGACAGTGATAGGTGTCAGGAAAAAAAAGGCCTGAATTTTAAATTCAATACATTGGCCGAATAATATTTTTCTTATTGTGGTGAACGGTATCAATGAGGAAAACATCTAGTAAGGGACGCGGACGTGGACACTGACATGGTCGGGGTGGTGTTAGTGGACCCTCTGGTGCTGGGACAGGACGTGGCCGTTCTGCCACAGCCACACGTTCTAGTGTACCAACTACCTCAGGTCCCAGTAGCCGCCATAATTTTTAGCCATATTGGTGGGGCCCAATGCCGATCTAAGGATGGTAAGGCCTGAGCAGGTACAGGCATTAGTCAATTGGGTGGCCGACAGTGGATCCAGCACGTTCACATTATCTCCCCTCCCTGTCTTCTGCAGAAAGCGCACAGATGGCGCATGAAAACCACAAGCCCATCACTCTGTCACATCACCCCCATTGCATATCAGGGAAACTGTCTGAGCCTCAAGTTATGCAGCAGTCTCTTATGCTGTTTGAAGACTCTGCTTGCCAGGGTTTCCCAAGGCCATCCACCTAGGCCCTTTCCCCAGTGGTGGAAGAGATAGAATGCACTAAACGCACAACCACTTATGTTTCCTGATGATGAGGACATGGGAATACCACCTCGGCACGTCTATGATGATGACGAAACAACCAGGTGCCAACTGCTGCGTCTTTCTGCAGTGTGCAGACTGAACAGGAGGTCAGGGGATCAAGACTGGGTGGAAGACGATGCAGGGGGGACGGATGAGGTCCTAGACCCCACATGGATTGAAGGTCATCCGTGCACTGACTTTCACAGGTTCGGAGGAGAGGCAGTGGTGAGACCGAGACAACAGCGTAGCAAAAGAGGGAGCAGTGGGCAAATCAGAACAACCCGCCGCCAAGAGAACTCCGCCTGCTACTGACCGCCGCCATCTGGGACCGAGCACCCCAAATGCAGCTTCAAGGAAGTCCCATGGCATGGCCCTTCTTCAAACATGTGCCTGACGACAAGACCCGAGTGGTTTGCTCGGCTGTGCCATCAGAGCCTTGAAGCGAGGCATTAAACGTTTCTGACCTTAGCACAACCTGCATGACCAGGCACCTGCATGCAAAGCATTGATACTGCAGTGGAGTAAACCCCTTAAAAACAAGGAAGTCACTCTAGGCTCCCCTGCTACCTCTTCTGTGCTTGCTGCCGCCTCGGGCCGCTTCTGCTGCTGCCGCTGCCTCGGCTCTTCCTCCGCCTCTGGAGGAGCGTTGGCAACCTGCCGCCCAGCAAACATGGGGATGTACCACCAACACCACCACCTGCGTCACCAAGGCTATCCAACCATGTCACACGGCAGCGTTCAGTCGCTCCATCTCACCAACAATTTGAGAGAAAGCGTAAATCTCCACCTAGGCCACCCCTCGTTCCCTGGCCCTGAATGCCAGCATTTCTAACTACTGGCCTATGAAATGCTGTCATTTAGGCTAGTGGACACACACAGCTTCAAACAGCTAATGTCGCTTGCTGTACCACAGTATGTTGTTCCAGCTGGCACTACTTCTCCAGGAGAGCCGTGCCTTCCCTGCACAACAAAGTGTCCGATAAAATCAAGTGTGCACTGCGCAACGCCATCAGCGGCAAGGTCCACCTAACCACAGATACGTGACCAGAGTAAGCACGGCCAGGGACGCTATATCTCCCTAACTGCACACTGGGTAAATGTAGTGGGCGCTGGGCCCCAGGCGGAGAGCTGTTTGGCGCACGTCCTTCCGCCGCCAAGGATCGCAGGGCAACAGTTCTTTGCCTCCTGTCTCCTCCTACTCCTACTCAGCTTCCTCCTCCTCTTCTTCCACCTGCTCATCCAGTCAGCCACACTCCTTCACCACCAACTTCAGCACAGCACGGGGTAAACGTCAGCAGGCCATTCTGAAACTCATATGTTTGGGGGACAGGCCCCACACCGCACAGGAGTTGTGGCGGGGTAAGAACAACAGACCGACGAGTGGTTGCTGCCGGTGAGCCTCAAGCCCGGCCTGGTGGTGTGTGATAATGGGCGAAATCTCGTTGCAGCTCTGGGACTAGCCGGTTTGACGCACATCCCTTTCCTGGCGCATATGCTGAATTTGGTGGTGCAGAAGTTCATTCACAACTACCCCCGACATGTCAGAGCTGCTGCATAAAGTGCGGGCCGTCTGTTCGCGCTTGCCGGCGTTCACACCCTGCTGCTGCACGCGCCTGTCAGCGCTGCAGCGGTAACTTCGGCCTTCCCTCTCCCCGCCTCATATGCGACGTGCCCTACCAGGTGGAACTCCACCTTGCACATGCTGGACAGACTGTGCGAGCAGCAGCAGGCCATAGTGGAGTTTTCAGCTGCAGCACGCACGGGTCAGTCGCACTGTGGATCAGACCCACTTCACCACCAATGACTGGGCCTCCATGCGAGACCTGTGTGCCCTGTTGCGCTGTTTCGAGTACTCCACCAACATGGCCAGTGGCGATGACGCCGTTATCAGCGTTACAATACCACTTCTATGTCTCCTTGAGAAAACTCTTAGGGCGATGATGGAAGAGAGGTGGCCCAGGAGGAAGAGGAGGAAGAGGTGTCATTTTTAGCACTTTCAGCCAGTCTCTTCGAAGTGACTCAGAGGGACGTTTTTTGCAACACCAGAGGGCCAGTACAAATGTGGCCAGACAGGCCCACTAATGGAGGACGTGGAGGATCTAGGATTAGGAGGAGGTGGAGGAGGATGAGGATGAAGCATGTTCACAGCGGGGTGGGCACCCAACGCAGCTCGGGCCCATTACTGGTGCGTGGCTGGGGGGAAATGCAGGACGATGACGATACGCCTCACACAGAGGACAGCTTGTCCTTACCTCTGGGCAGCCTGGCACACATGAGCGACTACATGCTGCAGTGCCTGCGCACATTTTAACGTGTGCGGACTACTGGGTTGCCACCCTGCTGGATCCACGGTACAAAGACAATAAGCCCACCTTACTTCCTGCACTGAAGCGTGATAGGAAGATGCGCGAGTACAAGCGCACGTTGGTAGACGCGCTACTGAGAGCATTCCCAAATGTCACAGGGGAATCAGTGGAATCCCAAGGCGAAGGCAGAGGAGGAGCAAGAGGTCGCCAACGCAGCTGTGTCACGGCCAGCTCCTCTGAGGGCAGGGTTAGCATGGCAGAGATGTGGAAAAGTTTTGGCACCACGCCACAGCTAACTGCACCACCACCTGATACGGAACGTGTTAGCAGAAGGCAACATTTCACTAACATGGTGGAAAAGTACCTGTGCACACCCCTCCACGTACTGACTGATGGTTCGGCCCCATTCAACTTCTGGGTCTCCAAATTGTCCACGTGGCCAGAGCGAGCCTTTTATGCCTTGGAGGTGCTGGCCTGCCCAGCGGCCAGCGTTTTGTCTGAAAGTGTATTCAGCATGGCAGGGGGCGTCATTACAGACAAACGCAGCCGCCTGTCTACAGCCAATGTGGACAAGCAGACGTTCATAAAAATGAACCAGGCATGGATCCCACAGGACCTGTCCATCCCTTGTGCAGATTAGACATTAACTACCTCCCCTTAACAATATATTATTCTACTCCAGGGCACTTCCTCATTCAATCCTATTTTTATTTTCATTTTACAATTATATTGCGGGGCAACCCAAAGTTGAATGAACCTCTCCTCTGTCTGGGTGCCGGGGCCTAAATGTGTGACAGTGGCCTGTTCCAGTGGTGGGTGACGTGAAGCCTGATTCTCTGCTATGACATGAAGACTTATTCTCTGCTGACGTGAAGCCTGATTCTCTGCTATGACATGAAGACTGATTCTGCGCTGACATGAAGCCAGATTCTCTGCTATGGCATGAAGAGACTGATTCTCTGCTGACATGAAGCCTGATTCTCTGCTGACATGAAGCCAGATTCTCTGCTATGATATGAAGACGGATTCTCTGCTGACATGAAGCCAGATTCTTTGCTATGGGACCTCTGTCCAATTGATATTGGGTCATTTTTATTTTTTTAATTTTTATTTTAATTCATTTCCCTATCCACATTTGTTGCAGGGTATTTACCTACATGTTGCTGCCTTTTGCAGCCCTCTAGCTCTTTCCTGGGCTGTTTTACAGCCTTTTTAGTGCCCAAAAGTTCGGGTCCACATTCACTTTAATGGGGTTTGGGTTTGGGACGAAGTTAGGGTCGTGTTCGGATCCCGAACCCGAACATTTCCGTGAAGTTCGCCCGAAATTCTCGAACCCAAACATCCAGGTGTTCGCTCAACTCTAGTCAAAAAATAAAAGAGGTTACATCACACTACAATGTCTGTAACATGTATGTATGGATACCAGACAAATATCTCTCATATGCACATAGCACATCTATTTACGTGCTACACTCTGTATATCCCACGCTATAAAACCCACACCAAACCCCCCTCCCCCCTTAAACCCTCCTCCACCTTAAACCCCCCTCAATCAACTCCCCCCCACCTCCTCACTCACACACAGTTTATGAGAAGTAATGTTTGATCTCCAGTATTTCAGTATTTGCTGGTTCATTTACCACAACCCAGGGTGCACCACGTAGAGGCGAACCAGCTGTATACCCCCCATACTGTACCGTCAATTCACTAGACAGGTACACCTCTCCCCAGATGGCCATTGGCCAATACCCCATTACTCATACCCCACACACATGCAATTTAAATACAATGTAATATTATAACGGTAACCTAAAATCAAATATTTTCCATTTATAGGCCTAATTTTTTTGAAATTTTGATGACATGATCACATTAAGTACTAATAACTTGTAGTACTAATACTTCTATTTTGAAAGTTTTGCATTACATGTGTGCCTGTTGTACAAGGTCTATGATTGGACCTGGTACCGTCATGCGTGCTGCTAAGAGCGCCACAGTTCGCAGTATTCTGGTTTGAATTGTGGCACACACATGACCACCGGCACAATAAAATAGTCATAGTGAATAAGTGGTGCGAGCATAAGCGGTGCCATGTTTATTACCCAGTTTCAATGTAACGGCGTCTGCTTTATGTACTGATAATGAATTATTACATTGGCCCTGACTAAATTGTCCGTACTGTAACCCCATTGGTTACAATAAAAAAAAACACAACAAATTTTATAGAATAATAAACTTTTATAAATCAATTTTTAAATAAAGAAAAATATTAACATCAATAACTGAAGGAAGGCCCAAAAAAACAAATGAAAAAAAATAATTAAGGCAATTTTTCAATTTTTTTTAGCTTTTTTAGCAGCCCATCCATGGCTTTTTGGTTGACCTCCTCTGCTTGTGCCAACTCATGGGAGTGTTGTAGCTTCTGCTCCCTCATTCTTCTCATGTGCAGTGCCCTCAACTTTCTCATGCGTTCGCACTGCTCCCGCTGCACAATTTTCATTTCTTTACTAAAATTTTTTATGGCTGTAAAAGTAAAGGAAATATAATTTTTCAATGTACTTTAAAAGACAATCATTGTTTGGTGTATAAAGCAGATAAAGTGCTGTCTGAGCCAGTTACATCTTCGACTTAAAAATATTAAAATAGACAAATTACCAGGACCAGATGGCATACACACCCGTATCCTAAGTGAATTAAGTAATGTCATAGCCAGACCCTTATTTATGATATTTGTGGACTGTATTCTGACAGTGAATGTCCCACAGGATTGGATCATGGCAAATGTGGTGCCAATATTCAAAAACGGTTAAAAAACAGAGCCTGGAAACTATAGGCCGTTAAGTTTAACATCTCTTGTGGTTAAACTGTTTGAATTTTTTCAGAGAGATGCAATCTTATAGCATCTCAATTAAAATAAGCAAGTAACACCATATCAGCATGGCTTCGTGAGGGATCGGTCATGCCAAACTAATTTAATCAGTTTCTATGAGGAGGTAAGTTCTAGACTTGACAGCGGCGAATCACTGAATGTGGTTTATCTGGACTTCTCCAAAGCATTTGACACTGTACAACATAAAAGGTTAGTATATAAAATGAGAAAGCTCAGACTGGGAGAAAATGTCTTTATGTAGGTAAGTAACTGGCTCAGTGATAGAAAAGAGAGGGTGGTTATTAACGGTACACACTCAGATTGGGTCACTGTCAATAGTGGGTTACCTCAGGGGTCAGTATTGGGCCCTATTCTCTTCAATATATTTATTAATGATCTTGTAGAAGGCTTGCATAGTAAAATATCAATTTTTGCAGATGAAAATAAACTGTGTAAACGAATTAACAATGAAGAGGACAGTATACTGTGTATATATATATATATATATATATATATATATATACTACAGAGTATAATATACTGCTACAGAGGGATCTGGATAGATTGCAGGCTTGGGCAGATAATTGGCAGATGAGGTTTAACACTCACAAATGTAAAGTTATGCACATATGAAGGAATAATGCAAGTCACCCGTACATACTAAATGTTAAAACACTCGTTAACACTGACATGTAAAAGGACCTATGAATTTTAATAATCAGTAAACTAAGCTGCAAAAACCAGTGTCAGGCAGCTGATGCCAAGACCAATAAGATAATGGGTTGCATGAGAAGGGGCATAGATGCCCGTGATAAGAACATAGTCCTACCACTTTACAAATATTTTTTTCAGACCACACATGGAGTACTGGGTACAGTTCTGGGCTCCTGTGAACAAGGCTGACATAGCAGAGCTGGAGAGGGTTCAGAGGAGGACAACTAAATTAATAACTGGAATGTGGCAACTACAGGACCCTGAAAGATTATCAGCATTAGGGTTATTCACTTCAGAAAAAAGACGACTGATGGGAGATCTAACTAATATGTATACATATATCAGGGGTCAGTACAGAGATCTCTCCCATCATCTATTTATCCACAGGATTGTGACTGTGACGAGGGGACATCCTGTGCGTCAGGAGGAATGAAGGTTTGTACACAAACATAGAAGAGGATTATTTACGGTAAGAGCAGTGAGACTATGGAACTCTCTGCCTGAGGGGATGGTGATGGTGAGTACAATAAAGGAATTCTAGAGGGGCCTGGATGTATTTCTGGAGCGTAATAATATTACAGGCTATAGCTACTAGAGAGGGGTCGTTGATCCAGGGAGTTATTCTGATTGGCTGATTTGAGTCGGGAAGGAATAATTTATTACCCTAAAGTGAGGAAAATTGGCTTATAAGTCACAGTTATTTTTTTTCCATGGTCTGGATCTACTTGCAGGATAACAGGCCAAACTGGATGGAGAGATCTATTTTTTAGGCCTTCTGTACTATGTTACTATGTTAATCCATTATATATTCTTTTATTTAGGATTAATAATAGTTCTTTTGAATTTATGGTTATGGACTTAGTATTTTAGTTATTATGTTTTTTTGTATATTAATTACTTTATACTGTTCATGTTTTATATTACTGTTGTGTGTTGTACGTTCTTTGTTCACAGTTTCATAGTTTTTACCCCATTCTGTAGATAATTATTTATATTGTTTTGTGCACTTAAATTTTTTTAGTTTAACTAAATTCTTATATATTGGATGCTAGTTACATCTTAATTAAATTGTATGCCTCATTGAGATACTTTACTGAAATCAGTACACCAGTAACATCAGCTAGCTGTAAAAAAAATGTTTTACGTGGATTTAATTTGTGTCTGGGTTTTTAGACTGAGTGCACAGACAGATATAGTGGCACAGGTCACTCCCGTACTCCATCAACCCTTTTTAATAAAGTTTGGAATAAATATATATTTTTTTTCAAGTGTGGACAAAAGATGTGAAAAAATAACCTGCAGATAAATGAGCATGGTCTCTGACAGACCCTGAAGAGTGGTGAAATACAAATATTTTAGCTACACTTCTTGGAATGAACGCAAAGTGTGGTACTTTAGGTTATGCAATATCTGAAGTCTGAATAAAATTTTGAGGTTGAACTTGAACTTGTTTATAATTTTTTGATTGAATAAAATCAGCCTGTGGTAATTAAAGACTAAACTGACACCTCTATGTGTGTTGAGACATTTTTTAAATTAAAACATCAACAGAATATATTTACCCTCCTGGCGGGGGGTGGTCACCAGCTCGTCTTCTTCATCCTCCTCATCCTCCTGTACCGTCCCCTCCTCTCCCTCAGGTGGGCTATGGGCCTGATGCCCTGATGGTCCTGCCTGCTCCTCTTCCTGCTCATCCTCCTCATCCTCCATCATCTCCTCTTCCACCACCTTCTTCTTATTAGGGCGTTTCGGTCTTAATTTTGGAAGAGGCACTCCTGTAATGACCAAATTATTCAAAAATACCAACATAAACAAGCAAAGAAAAAACAAAACTTAACGGTACACAAAATTAATCTATGGTGGGATCTGGATGACATAATCATTACCCCTATGTTTGATTTCACATGATTTGGTGTTAGATGGAACTATGAATGAAGTTTTTCATATGTTTTACAGTTGAGTACGTTTATATCTAGGATGAGGTAGAAGGGGGTATTGGTTCGCAAGTTACTGTTGCATGGTTATTGGAAAGAGGTGTACAAAGTCAACTGTTTTGACATTGGATCGGGGTTTACATCATATATCTATTTCTCACTGTGAGTGAATGTATATATTTTAACTGTTTAATCAGCATTTACTAAATCCGTTCTGGAGAACTTTTAGGCAGAAGAGCAAGCCAACTAAATTATTTATTGCAAATTTCCGACTTTACCATTGTACCAGAATACCAGTATAGTCTGTCTTCCACACAATTATCATTTTGCTGTAACAGCTGCCTACATTCAATATGCTGACTGTGCTTTTAATAGTGTGCCTGCGAAGCTGTATGGTAGGGAATGTGTAAAGCCGATTAGTACACATTAGACATTTTTAAGGGTATGCGGCCCAAAGAGAGTGCTTGAGTGCCGCCTCTAGCACCCGTTCCATCGTTTCAACACTACTGAAGTAAGTAAAATGTTGTAAAGGGATAGAAATACTTATTTGCATAACTCAACACATAAATAAAAATAGGTGTTAGTTATAAAATTAATGTAAGCATCGTACCTGGACAGTTTTTATCTCTGACCTCTTTCACTAGTTTCATATTGTGTCTTTTTAGGTCAGACCATTTCTTCAGATATGCCTGTTTAGAATGCCTCTTTCCATTCTTGAAACTTAATGCGCTGGCCATTCTCCTTAAAATGGCCTGCTTTTCTTCGCGTCTAGTTATGTCGTCATAACCTTTTTTCAATAGAGTCTACCAGATAAAAATTAGAGGATGTAATGCAAAAGTACTAAAATACAATTATTAGTAATTATAGTCATCAAAACCAATAAAAATTTTAATTTTATACGAAATTATTAAAATAGTAGATTTTTATATAGTTCTCTTTAGAACTATATGAAAGTAATGTAATAATACAAACATTTATAGTAAAAGCAAATATAAGAATTAAATTCCACAGTGGA